>NC_088230.1:34945955-35003455 GCF_036934945.1 Oncorhynchus masou masou
TGTCCAAAAATGATGCAGAAAAATTAATCCATGCTTTTGTCACTTCTAGGTTAGACTACTGCAATGCTCTACTTTCCGGCTACCCAGATAAAGCACTAAATAAACTTCAGTTAGTGCTAAATACGGCTGCTAGAATTCTGACTAGAACCAAAAAAATTGATCATATTACTCCAGTGCTAGCCTCCCTACACTGGCTTCCTGTCAAAGCAAGGGCTGATTTCAAGGTTTTACTGCTAACCTACAAAGCACTACATGGGCTTGCTCCTACCTATCTCTCTGATTTGGTCCTGCCGTACATACCTACACGTACGCTACGGTCACAAGACGCAGGCCTCCTAATTGTCCCTAGAATTTCTAAGCAAACAGCTGGAGGCAGGGCTTTCTCCTATAGAGCTCCATGTTTATGGAACAGTCTGCCTACCCATGTCAGAGACGCAAACTCGGTCTCAACCTTTAAGTCTTTACTGAAGACTCATCTCTTCAGTGGGTCATATGATTGAGTGTAGTCTGGCCCAGGAGTGGAAAGGTGAACGGAAAGGCTCTGGAGCAACAAACTGCCCTTGCTGTCTCTGCCTGGCCGGTTCCCCTCTTTCCACTGGGATTCTCTGCCTCTAACCCTATTACAGGGACTCAATCACTGACTTACTGGGGCTCTCTCATGCCATCCCTGGAAGGGGTGCGTCACCTGAGTGGGTTGATTCACTGATGTGGTCATCCTGTCTGGGTTGGTGCCCCCACCCTTGGGTTGTGCCATGGCGGAGAACTTTGTGGGCTATACTCAGCCTTGTCTCAGGATGGTAAGTTGGTGGTTGAAGATATCCCTCTAGTGGTTTGAGGGCTGTGCTTTGGCAAAGTGGGTGGGGTTATATCCTTCCTGTTTGGCCCTGTCCGGGGGTGTCCTCGGATGGGGCCACAGTGTCTCCTGAGCCCTTCTGTCTCAGCCTCCAGTATTTATGCTGCAGTAGTTTATGTGTCGGGGGGCTAGGGTCAGTTTGTTATATCTGGAGTACTTCTCCTGTCCAATTCGGTGTCCTGTGTGAATCTAAGTGTGCGTTCTCTATTTTTCTCCTTCTCTCTCTCTTTCTCTCTCTCGGAGGACCTGAGCCCTAGGACCATGCCCCAGGACTACCTGACATGATGACTCCTTGCTGTACCCAGTCCACCTGGCCGTGCTGCTGCTCCAGTTTCAACTGTTCTGCCTTATTATTATTCGACCATGCTGGTCATTTATAAACATTTGAACATCTTGGCCATGTTCTGTTATAATCTCCACCCGGCACAGCCAGAAGAGGACTGGCCACCCCACATATGCGCTCTCTAATTCTCTTTCTTTCTCTCTCTCAGAGGACCTGAGCCCTAGGACCATGCCCCAGGACTACCTGACATGATGACTCCTTGCTGTCCCCAGTTCACCTGGCCGTGCTGCTGCTCCAGTTTCAACTGTTCTGCCTTATTATTATTCGACCATGCTGGTCATATATGAACATTTGAACATCTTGGCCATGTTCTGTTATAATCTCCACCCGGCACAGCCAGAAGAGGACTGGCCACCCCTCATAGCCTGGTTCCTCTCTAGGTTTCTTCCTAGGTTTTGGTCTTTCTAGGGAGTTTTTCTAGCCACTGTGCTTCTACACCTGCATTGCTTGCTGTTTGGGGTTTTAGGCTGGGTTTCTGTACAGCACTTTGAGATATCAGCTGATGTACGAAGGGCTTTATAAATACATTTGATTTGATTTGATTCGATATTTCTGGAAAAGGGCGTTATCATCCAATCAATAATGACTCATGTATTATGATTCCACCACCTGTCAGGTCCCGTCTCAGCTGTCTCAGATCCTTGGTGATGTCTTCAAACTTGACCTGGGCTGACAGGAACACATCCCGAGGCTCGGGGAGAGGGAAGACACTTCTCTCTGTCCCAGCGTTCTGGAGGGAAACAACAACATCAGAGTGACAACATCAACAACAATATCCAGTGATGACAACAACAACAACATCACCAACAACAACAGCAATAACAATGTTGATCAACATTCTAGAAGGGAAGCAAAAAAGCTAAACCAGAATGACCAGAAATCTACCAAACCACCATAGATCAACCAAACCACCATAGACCAACCAAACCACCATAGACCAACCAAACCACCATAGACCAACCACCATAGATCAACCAAACCACCATAGACCAACCACCATAGACCAACCAAACCACCATAGACCAACCACCATAGATCAACCAAACCACCATAGATCAACCAAACCACCATAGACCAACCAAACCACCATAGATCAACCAAACCACCATAGACCAACCACCATAGACCAACCAAACCACCATAGACCAACCACCATAGACCAACCACCATAGACCAACCACCATAGACAAACCAAACCACCATAGACCAACCAAACCACCATAGACCAACCACCATAGACCAACCAAACCACCATAGACCAACCAAACCACCATAGACAAACCAAACCACCATAGACCAACCAAACCACCATAGACCAACCACCACAGACCAACCAAACCACCATAGACCAACCACCATAGACCAACCAAACCACCATAGACAAACCAAACCAGCGTAGATCAACCAAACCACCATAGACCAACCACCATAGACCAACCAAACCACCATAGACCAACCACCATAGATCAACCAAACCACCATAGACCAACCAAACCACCATAGACCAACCAAACCACCATAGACAAACCAAACCAGCATAGACCAACCAAACCACCATAGACCAACCAAACCACCATAGACCAACCAAACCACCTTAGACCAACCACCATAGACCAACCAAACCACCATAGACCAACCACCATAGACCAACCAAACCACCATAGACCAACCAAACCACCATAGACCAACCAAACCAGCATAGACCAACCAAACCACCATAGACCAACCACCATAGACCAACCAAACCACCATAGACCAACCACCATAGACCAACCAAACCACCATAGACCAACCAAACCACCATAGACCAACCAAACCACCATAGACAAACCAAACCAGCATAGACCAACCAAACCACCATAGACAAACCAAACCAGCATAGACCAACCAAACCACCATAGACCAACCAAACCACCATAGACCAACCACCATAGACCAACCACCATAGACCAACCAAACCACCATAGACCAACCAAACCACCATAGACCAACCAAACCACCATAGACCAACCACCATAGACCAATAAAGTGTCATTACCTCATCCAGATTGCGGAGATAATATGATACCACGTAGTCGACCAGACTGATTCGATTGTCCTGAAACGAGCAAAGACACAACACATCAAAACGACATCAAGCAGAAGGTTAAAAAACACAACGCACATAATCAAAAGAAAGCTCACTGCAAACAAACTCCACATTTGTCTGTCTTCTGCCTCAGGAAGCCTAGTGGTTAGAGCAGGTAGCCTAGTGGTTAGAGCAGGTAGCCTAGTGTTTAGAGCAGGTAGCCTAGTGGTTAGAGTAGGAAGCCTAGTGGTTAGAGCAGGTAGCCTAGTGGTTAGGTAGTCTAGTGGTTAGAGCAGGTAGCCTAGTGGTTAGGTAGCCTAGTGGCTAGAGCAGGTAGCCTAGTGGTTAGAGTAGGTAGCCTAGTGTTTAGAGCAGGTAGCCTAGTGGTTAGAGTAGGAAGCCTAGTGGTTAGAGCAGGTAGCCTAGTGGTTAGGTAGCCTAGTGGTTAGGTAGCCTAGTGGTTAGAGCAGGTAGCCTAGTGGTTAGAGCAGGTAGCCTAGTGTTTAGAGCAGGTAGCCTAGTGGTTAGAGTAGGAAGCCTAGTGGTTAGAGCAGGTAGCCTAGTGGTTAGGTAGTCTAGTGGTTAGAGCATGTAGCCTAGTGGTTAGGTAGCCTAGTGGCTAGAGCAGGTAGCCTAGTGGCTAGAGCAGGTAGCCTAGTGGTTAGAGTAGGTCGCCTAGTGGCTAGAGCAGGTAGCCTAGTGGTTAGAGCAGGTAGCCTAGTGGTTAGGTAGCCTAGTGGTTAGAGCAGGTAGCCTAGTGGTTAGAGTAGGTAGCATATTGGTTAGAGCAGGTAGCCTAGTGGTAAGGTATCTTAGTGGTTAAAGCATGTAGCCTAGTGGTTAGGTAGCCTAGTAGCTAGAGCAGGTAGTCTCGTGGTTAGAGTAGGTAGCCTAGTGGCTAGAGTAGGAAGCCTAGTGGTTAGAGCAGGTAGCCTAGTGGTTAGGTAGCCTAGTGGTTAGAGCAGGTAGCCTAGTGGTTAGAGTAGGTAGCCTAGTGGTTAGAGCAGGTAGCCTAGTGGTTAGAGCAGGTAGCCTAGTGGTTAGAATAGGTAGCCTAGTGGTTAGAACAGGTAGCCTAGTGGTTAGAGTAGGTAGCCTAGTGGTTAGAGCAGGTAGCCTAGTGGTTAGAGCAGGAAGCCTAGTGGTTAGATCAGGTAGCCTAGTGGTTAGTGGTGGTTAGAGCAGGAAGCCTAGTGGTTAGATCAGGTAGCCTAGTGGTTAGTGGTGGTTAGAGCAGGTAGCCTACTGGTTAGAGCGGGTAGCCTAGTGGTTAGAATGTTGGGCCAGTAACCAAAAGGTTGCTAGATTGAATCCCTGAGCTGACAAAGGAAAATATCTGTCGTTCTGCACCTGAACAAGACAGTTGACCCACTGTTCCTAGGCCGTCATTGTAAATAAGAATTTGTTCATAACTGACTTGCCTAGTTAAATTAAGGTAAAATAAAAAATGATGCTATTGGATGGTACTGGAGAGGAACAGCATTTAGCTGTGAATGTGTACAAGACAAACTAATAATTAAACTGTGGTATGTGTGTATACTGGGTTACAATGTACACTAATCTGATTGTACACTATTCTGTGATTATGATTGTCAGTCCAACACTTTAGCCATTACACCAAGGGGTTTGAACCTTTCTCCATGAGGTTGTTAGGAATGATACTAAAGTCACTACAATACTGTAGAGTTGAGACTTCATTACCCTGCTCTTGACGTCTTTCAGTTTGGGCAGGATCTCCAGCCCGAAGCCGTCAGCCTGTCCTCTGCTCCTGTTGCCCCCGTTCATGTGGTTCCCCAGGGCTAGAACCAGACCCATTACTTCCCTCACACTGGAGGTCTCCAACAGATCCTACATTCAGAGATACCAACCTCCTGTTAACTTAAGAGACATTTGACTGCACTTCAGAACTCTACAGATTCTTTTGAACAATGTGGTGTACAGTACACACGCTTCCTGTGGGTTACCCTGTTACCGAGCCACCGAAATAGACCATGGAAATGAGGCCTGACACATAGGCTTGAATGTCGTTTAAATGAGCACAGCAAGCTCCTCAATTCATCTGGTAGGGAATCGGGAATCTCTTAATATTCCTTATTATCTTGGATCTACCTTGCAGACGCGAGAGACGATGTCAACCTTCCGCCGTACGGAGGCGATGGCGTCTATGAAGACAGACTGGAAGATGATACATGAAGCCCTGCCTGGGAAGTCTGGTATCTGAGATAACTCATAGAGGAACCTAGAGACGACACAGGGAGACAGGAAGAAGACATGATGGAAGCTACATTAGAGTTTAGGGCTGGCAGAATTACCGTATAACCAACGCTAACGGATGAAGACCGTCTCGAAAATAAAATAACCATCATAACCGTTTAAGCTAAGCTTCCCCTAAAGTAAATTGAATTACATTTGCCGAAATTATAGAGCTTAAATACCCTATACAGAAATAAATACAATCTTTCAAAATAGGCTACTACACTGGATCATTAGCTTCTTTAATAAAGAAACAGCTAAGCTGTTTATTGTGTTAAATCACTTAGTCTGAAGGATCGGCAATTTGGAACGCGAACGGCAAATACCAAATAGATGATTGTTGAGTTGCGACTGTCACTGAAAAGTAGAGAAGCCCAGCCAGGCATATCCAATATTTTAAAATACAATCGCAGGAAAACATAGTTGGGAAAGCAAATGGCTTCGGCTGTAAAGAGATGACAATGAAAGACTTCAATCTGTATTTAACTTGTCAAAATTCTCAACTTAATTGAATGAACAAGTAGCCTGTCTTATTGGCACCAGCCATATCCCCGGTGAGGGGACATCTGTCTTTGTCATTGTTGGCTCAGTGCCCCTTAAAGATTTGTTTTTGGATAATAATATTCTCTTCCAGGTTAGATGGACGTCATATTGTGCCTCCCCTTCACATATGTATTTTACCTTTATTTAACTAGGCAAGTGGGATTTGCACTTGCAACCTTCCGGTTACCAGTCCAATGCTTTAACCACTAGGCCACCCTGCCGCCCCATATGCTAATTATATGGATCCGACAACATCCTTTCTATTGATCTGTGGGTCAGCGTCAGCAGAGTTGGCTACCCTGTCATTTTTTTTTGTCATATTAAAAATTATTCCGCTAATGTCTCCAGTCATATCAACTACAGTAGAATTGAATGAAATGTGTTTAGAAAAAGGGCACATTTTTCCCATGCAAAGAGAAAGGAGAAGAACATGTGATATAGCTTAGACCTCCGTCACTACATGCTGGATTGAATAGTAAATTAGATATTTTATTACTCAAATTTATGACTATCCAATCTGTTCATCACATTAGGAATAGCAAGCTACACTATATATACACAAAAGTATGTGGTCACCCCTTCAAATGAGTGGATTCAGCTATTTCAGCCACACCCGTTGCTGACAGGTGAATAAAATCGAGCACACAAGAACTGTTCGTCTGGAGCTTCATGAAAAGGGTTTCCATGGCCGAGCAGCTGCACACGAGCCTAAGATCACCATGCGCAACGCCAAGCGACCAACATCTAGTGGAAAGCCTTCACTGATAAGTGGAGGCTGTTATAGCAGCAAAGAAGGGGACCAACTCCATATTAATACCCATCATTTTCGAATGAGATGTTTGACGATTAGGTGTCCACATACTTTTGATCATGTGGTATATCTTACATGTAGCAAGTCTGCAAATGCAAGGATGCATAGACTTAATTATAAAGGGATTTTTTTGTTGGTGAACCGTTGTGCTGTCTATGCTGCCTGGTACTGTGTGGCAATTATTTTCATGGTAAAATCAAATTTTCATTCAAATGATAACCAACTGGCTCATGAAATTAAATGTATATTTTGGAATGTCAGTTGAGTTTAACCAACAAATCACAGCACATATTGATTGGTACACTTCCTACTTTTACTTCCTACTTTACCGTTTTGTTCCAATGCATAAACTTACAATCAAATCAAATGTTATTTGTCACATGCTTCGTAAACAACAGGTGTAGACTAACAGTGAAATGCATCTTAAACAACAGGTGTAGACTAACAGTGAAATGCTTCGTAAACAACAGGTGTAGACTAACAGTGAAATGCTTCATAATCAACAGGTGTAGACTAACAGTGAAATGCTTTGTAAACAACAGGTGTAGACTAACAGTGAAATGCTTCATAAACAACAGGTGTAGACTAACAGTGAAATGCTTCTTAAACAACAGGTGTAGACTAACAGTGAAATGCTTCTTAAACAACAGGTGTAGACTAACAGTGAAATGCTTCATAATCAACAGGTGTAGACTAACAGTGAAATGCTTCTTAAACAACAGGTGTAGACTAACAGTGAAATGCTTTGTAATCAGCAGGTGTAGACTAACAGTGAAATGCTTCTTAAACAACAGGTGAAGACCAACAGTGAAATGCTTACTTACAGGCCCTTCCCATCAATGCAGAGGAATAAATACACAATGAGAAATGATAACTTGTCTATTATATACACGGGGTACCAGTACCGAGTCGATGTGCAGGGGTACGAGGTAATTGAGGTAGATCCAGTATGTACATATAGGTCGGGATAAAGCTACTAGGCAACAGGATAGATAATAAACAGTAGCAGCAGGATATGGGATGAGTCAAAATAATTAGTGCAAATTGGGTCAATGCAGATAGTCTGGGTAACTTTTGGTTAACTATTTAACTAACTATGTCTTATGGCTTGGGGGTAGAAGCTGTTCAGGGTCCTGTTGGTTCCAGACTTGGTACATCGGTACTGCTTGACGTGCGGTAGCAGAGAGAACAGTCTATGACTTGGGCGGCTGGAGTCTTTGACAATTTTTAGGGTCTTCCTCTGACACCGCCTGGTATAGAGATCCTGGATGGCAGGACGCTTTTGCCCCAGCTATGCCGTACACACTACCCTCTGCAGCGCCTTGTAGTCGGATGCCAAGCAGTTGCCATACCAAGTGGTGAGTCAAGATACTCTCAATGGTGCAGCTGTATAACTTTTTGAGGATCTGAAGGTCCATGACAAATTTTTAAGCCTCCTGAGTGGGAAGAGGCATTGTCATGCCCTCTTCATTACTGTGTTGGTGTGTGTAGACCATGATACTTCCTTAGTGATATGGACACAGAGGAACTTGAAGCTCTCGACTTGCTTTGACGTGCCTTGACGAGGAGATGGTGCCTTGAGGTGGAGATGGTGCCTTGAGGTGGAGATGGTGCCTCGACATGGAGATGGTGCTTTGAGGTGGAGATGGTGCTTTGAGGTGGAGATGGTGCTTTGAGGTGGAGATGGTGCTTTGAGGTGGAGATGGTGCCTTGAGGTGGAGATGGTGCTTTGAGGTGGAGATGGTGCCTTGAGGTGGAGATGGTGCCTTGAGGTGGAGATGGTGCCTCGACATGGAGATGGTGCTTTGAGGTGGAGATGGTGCCTTGAGGTGGAGATGGTGCTTTGAGGTGGAGATGGTGCCTTGACATGGAGATGGTGCCTTGAGGTGGAGATGTTGCTTTGAGATGGAGATGGTGCTTTGAGGTGGAGATGGTGCCTTGAGGTGGAGATGGTGCTTTGAGGTGGAGATGGTGCCTTGAGGTGGAGATGGTGCCTTGAGGTGGAGATGGTGCTTTGAGGTGGAGATGGTGCTTTGAGGTGGAGATGGTGTCTTGAGGTGGAGCCACAAGGTTTTCCCCAGCTATCACCCTCCACAGAAAGTTAAAAAGGTGATGAGAAGGGAAAGGAGAACACTTACTGTTCAGGTTTGTCCAGTAACTTGATCAGTTCCTCCTCTGAAGTGTGGTAGTGTCTCGTTATCTGCTCCAGCTCATCGGGCTGGGCTCTCTGGTAGGGCATCAAACAACACTTAACGAACTGAAGAGACCTCAAAAGGCAAAAAAAAAGGACAAGACAAGAAAGGAGTGGTACTCACGTTTTCATATAAGGCCTGGATGGTTTCCATGTCCACGATGGAGTTGTCCACCGTCAGCACAGCTACAGGAGTAAACAGGTTCGTTGAGTCATGAGCGAAGGTAGTGCATGGATGGATACACAGTATACAGTGAATTGCATCTCTACCGGCCTGTGGGGTCACATAAGGGTATTTCTACGACTGGTGGGAGGCTGTAGGTGTAATTGTAAGATTTTTTTCACACAAAAAACTGAAGCCAACTCTCCTACACGATTCCCAAAGGTGTACTTTCACAGAGCTGAAATCTGACTGGGTCAGATTAAACATTTCAACTGAACATGGATGTTTCCCTGTTCTTAAAGTTGCTGCTAAAACCGATATATCTATGATATCCCAGTGGACAAGGTCTGTCTCCACATGATCAATGTTGGGCTGGGGAGAGGTGTGTGAGGGCCAGATGCGCGCGGGCGCACGCACACACACACACACACACACACAGACATACACACACGCACACGCACACACACACACACACACACACACACACACACACACACACACACACACACACACACACACACACACACACACACACACACACACACACACACACACACACACACACACACACACACACACACACACACACACACACACACACACACACACACACACACACACCAAATCTAAAACTCTCCCCTTCTGGGAAACTAATTGCTCCCTGCCACAGAAACCAAAGAGACCCACAGTGTAGATTCCTTCCCCTTAAGGTACTGTCTTTCCCAATTCAAATGGTAACTCAGAATCTGTTCCAAATGGCACACTATTCCCTATATAGTGCACTGCCTGGCCAGGGTCAAAAGCAGTGCACTTCAGTGCATTTGGGAAGTATTCAGACCTCTTGACTTTTTCCATATTTTGTTACGTTACAGCCTTATTCTAAAATGGATTAAATTGTTTGTTTTTTCCCTCTCATCTATCTATACACAATACCCCATAATGACATCATAATACACCATAATCAAAAAGCAAAAACAGGTTTTTAAAACTTTTTGCAAATGTATTCAAAATAAAAAACTGAAATATCACATTTAATAAGTATTCAGACACTTTACTCAGTACTTTTTGAAGCACTTTTGGCAGTGATTACAGCCTCGAGTCTTCTTGGATATGACGCTACAAGCTTGGCACACCTGAATTTGGGGAGTTTCTCCCATTTTTCTCTGCAGATTCCCTGAAGCTGGATGGGGAGCGTCGCTGCACTGTTATTTTCTGGTTTCTCCAGAGATGTTCGATTGGGTTCAAGTCTGGACTGGCTGGGACACTCAAGGACGTTCAGAGACTTGTCCAGAAGCCACTCTTGTATTGTCTTGGCTGTGTGTTTATGGTCATTGTTCTGTTGGAAGGTGAACCTTCGCCCCAGTCTGAGGGCCAGAGTGCTCTGGAGCAGGTTTTCATCAAGGATCTCTCTGTACTTTTCTCCGTTCATCTTTCCCTCGATGCTGACTAGTCTCCCAGTCCCTGCCACTGAAAAACGTCCCCACAACATGATGCTGCCACCGCCATGCTTCACCGTAGGGATGGTGCCAGGTTTCCTCCAGACGTCAAGCTTGGCATTCAGGCCAAAGAGTGCAATCTTGGTTTCATCAGACCAGAGAATCTTGTTTCTCATGATCTGAGTCCTTTAGGTGCCTTTTTGGCAAACTCCAAGCAGGCTGTCATGTGCCTTTTCCTGAGTACTGGCTTCCATCTAGCCATTCTACCATAAAGTACTGATTGGTGTAGTGCTGCAGAGATGGTTGTCCTTCTGGAATATTCTCCCATCGCCAAAGAGGAACTCTGGAGCTCTGTCAGAGTGACCATTGGGTTCTTTATCACCTCCCTGACCATGGCCCTTCTCCCCCGATTGCTCAGTTTGGCCTGGGTGGCCAGGTCTAGGAAGAGTCTTGGTGGTTCCAAACTTCTTCCATTTTAGAAAGATGGAGGCCATTGTGTTCTTGGGGACCTTCAATGCTGCAGACATTTTTGGTATCCTTCCCGAAATTCCTGTCTCGGATCTCTACGGACAATTCCTCCGACCTCATGGCTTGGTTTATGCTCTGACAAGCACTGTCAACTGTGGGACCGTACATAGACAGGTGTGTGCTTTTCCAAATCCTGTCCAATCAATTGAATTCACAACAATTAAGTTATAGAAACATCTCAAGTATGATCAATGGAAACAGGATGCACCTGAGCTCAATTTCGAGTCTTTTAACAAATGTCTGAATACTTACGTAAATATGGTATTTCTGTTTAAAAAAATATTAAAAACTGTTCGCTTTGTCATTATGGTGTATTGTCTGTATATTGATGTGGAAAAACATTTATTTAATTAATTTTAGACCAAAGCTGTAATGTAACAAAATGTGGACAATGTCAAGGGGTCTGAAAACTTTCAGAATGCCCGGTTTATCCTGATGTTCCACTTGGTCTGACTAGATCAGATATGACTGTATTACAATACAGCTGAATGGAGATTTGGTGGTGGTTGGAGTTAGGCCCTGTCTGTCTGTCTGTCTGTCTGTCTGTCTGTCTGTCTGTCTGTCCGTCCGTCTGTCTGTCCGTCTGTCTGTCTGTCTGTCTGTCTGTCTGTCTGTCTGTCTGTCTGTCTGTCTGTCTGTCTGTCTGTCTGAAGTCAGATACAGGGTAGAGGGGTCCAGAGTCAGACTTTAAGTTGTGGTTCAGATGACTCACTTGGTTGGAACATAGACTAGTGCTTGTGTGTGGGTTTGAGTCCTACACGGACCACACATATTGAATATTCTGTATGTGTAAACTGTTGCTTGTGTCATCTTAGATTAAGTCGTGGGTTCGCATCCTACATGTGCCACATAGACATCTAGCTACTATTTATGTAATAGTTTTGGATAAAGGCCTCTATTGAATCTCTAAAATTACGTTTTTAAAAAAGAGGGTAAAAAGAGGGTAGAGAGAGTATGCACCCTTCTTCTCAGAGATGATTTTAGGTACAGTACATGCCAGGGTTTTCAAACCTCAACTCAGGGACGCAAGACATGTCACAATGTTGCTGTAACCCTGAAAAGCTCACCTGATTCACCTAATCGAGGGCTTGATAATGCCACTCACCTTGCTGTATGTCATTCATCTCCAGGTGCAGACTAGAGATGAGTATCCCTACAGCCTGGGAACGCTTCCCATCCAGCAGCTTGATGACCTGACCAGGGAGAAGAAGACAACACTGTCACCATGACAGCAGTAGAGCTCAACTGACCATCAGATTAGGTAAGAGGAAGGGCTGTGGACTAATGGAAGACTAATGGAGGGGTTGATCATTAATGGAGACCAGAGCCTCTCTCTCTTTCTCTCTCTCCACCCCCTCTCTTTCTCTCTCTCCACCCCCTCTCTTTCTCTCTCACTCCCTGATGGAGACCAGATCCTCTCTCTCTCCTCTCCCTCCACCTCCTCTCTTTCTCTCTCACTCCCTGATGGAGACCAGAGCCTCTCTCTCTCCTCTCCCTCCACCTCCTGTCTTTCTCTCTCACTCCCCAATGGAGACCAGAGCCTCTCTCTCTCCTCTCCCTCTCTCTCCCCTCTGTATTTCTCCCTTTCTCTTGTCTCCCCCTTCCCCCCTCACTCTCTCTCTCTCTCTCTCTCTCTCCTCTCTCTCTCTCCTCTCTCTCTCTCCTCTCTCTCCACCTCCTCTCTCTTTCTATCTTTCTCTTGTCTCCCCCTTCCCCCCGCTCTCTCTCTCTGTCTCTCTCTCTCTCTTTCTATATTTCTCTTGTCTCCCCCTTCTCCTCTCTCTCTCTCTCTCTCTCTCTCTCACTCTCCTCTCTCTTTCTATCTTTCTCTAGTCTCCCCCTCCCTCTCTCTCCACCGCTTGCTTTCTCTAGTCTCCCCCTCCCTCTCTCTCCACCCCTTGCTTTCTCTTGTCTCCCCCTCCCTCTCTCTCCACACCTTGCTTTCTCTAGTCTCCCACCTCCTCTTCACTCTCTACCCATCATTCTCTTGTTTCATCATGGCTGACTATAGATAGATGACCATAGAGACTTCTATCTCTGATGACCATAGAGATCATGGCTGACTATAGATAGATTTCATCATGACTGACTATAGATAGATGACCATAGTGACTTTTGTACAAGCACATTGAAGATCACAACATGGTGTACAGGACCTATAAAGTAGAACACATGGCTGACTATAGATAGATGACCATAGAGACTTCATCATGGCTGACTATAGATAGATGACCATGGTGACTTCATCATGGCTGACTATACTGTAGATAGATGACCATAGAGACTTCATCATGGCTGACTAAGCATTTTCTGATCAGGTTTCTGGAACAAAAGTTATAAAATTACTTCACATCAAGAACTATCATGGTCATTCGAGGATCAAATGCACAGACACGTTTTGGCATCCAGAAATAAAACATGAATACATAATACTTTGGACTACAACCATAGCTTCAGCTAGCCTGGGAATCCAAACTGAATTCATAGTTAATTTAATGAAGACATTAAACAATAGTGAAACTGAATTCCATGTGGATTTCCAGGCTACATTTCAGCAACTGTAAATCCAGACATCAGTCCCCTCTAGAGGTCAACAGACACATTGCCACTCCATGTTGTGCTACGTAGGGAAAGCGGAAACCTGGTGAGCTGCACAACTGAATTCACTCAACCGAAATGTGTCTTTCACATTTAACCCAACCCCCTGAATCAGAGAGGAGCCTCACAGTACCTTCTTGGCCTTGGCTTTCTTCTCATAGGCCTCTGACAGAGGTTTTTTCTTGGTCTGCAAGGTGGTCTTGGAGAACAGATCTTCAAACTCTGTGGTGTTGATGATGTCTGGTTCCACAAGAGAGTTCCACAGTGTGTCCTTACTGAGAAAGAGAGGTAGAGAGAGAGAGGTAGAGAGAGAGTGGTAGAGAGACGTGGAGAGAGTGATAGAGAGAGTGATAGAGAGAAAGAAAGAGAGGGAGAGAGAAAGAAGGATAGAGGGAGAGAGAAAGAGAGGGAGAGAGAAAGAGAGGGACAGAGAGAGATAGAGAGAGAGATAGAGAGAAGGAGGGAGAGAGGGAGAGAGAAAGAAAGAGAGGGAGAGAGAAAGAGAGGGAGAGAGTCGGAGGGAGAGAGAAAGAGAGGGAGAGAGAGATAGAGAGAAAGAAATAGAGGGAGAGAGAAAGAGGGAGAGAGGGAGAGAGAAAGAGGGAGAGAGGGAGAGAGAAAGAGAGGGAGAGAGATAGAGAGAGAGAGAGAGAGAGAGAGAGAGAGAGAGAGAGAGTGATATAAAGAGAGGAATATACCAGGTCTGAGGTCATCTGCCTTTGGCCAAAAGAGCAGGTACCCAGACTTCATCAAAGAAATTGGAAATACAAACATTGTCATCCTACAAGAAACATGATATAAAGAAAACGGACCCACTGGTTGACCTCTAGGTTACAGAGAGCTGGTAGTCCCATCCACCAAACTACCAGGTGTGAAACAGGGAAGAGACTCAGGGGGTCTGCTAATTTGGTATAGAGCAGACCTAACCCACTCTATTAAATTAATCAAAACAGGGACATTTTACATCTGGCTAGAAATTAAGATGGAAATGATCTCAACAGGGAAAAATGGCCTCATGTGTGATACCCATATCCCCCACTAGCATTCCCATACTTTAACCATGACAGCTTCTCCATCCTAGAATGGGAGATTAACAATTTCCAGCCCCAGAGCCATGTACTAGTCTGTGGCGACCTACTGTAAATGCCAGAACTGGACAAGAATCTGACTTTGCGGGGACTCCTACGGTAGGTACACCTATAGCTCATCTCTTGGCAGTAGACTACTTTATAAACTGCTCTCAACCCAGAGTCTCTTAGAGCGTCAGCCAGTCCGCTGATACCCCTATTAGATCACAGCAAAATCACACTCTACTTGAATAGAGCTATGCTCAATCATGAGACATCAAAGCCAGGGGAACTTAATAATATTAAGACATGCTATAGATGGAAGGAAAGTAGTGTGGAAACATACCAAAAAACAATTAGGCAACAACAAATTCAATCCATTCTAGACAATGTCCTGGACAAAATGTTTCACTGTAATAGTGAAGGTGTAAACTTAGCAGTAGAAAACCTAAACAGTATATTTGACCTCTCAGCTTCCCTATTATATCTAGAAGTTCCAAGCTAAACAACCTAAGAAAATGAACAACAATGACAAATGGTTTGATGAAGAATACAAAAACCTAAGAAAGAAATTGAGAAACCTATCCAACCAAAAACATAGAGACACAGAAAACCTGAGTCTACCCCTTCACTATGGTGAATCCCTAAAACATTACAGAAATACACCATGGAAAAATAATGAAAAGCATGTCAGAATTCAGGTCAATGTAATTGAAGAATCTGGGAAAATGTGAAAACACTAAACAAACAACACGAATAGCTATCTATCCAAAACAGAGATATATGGGTAAACCACTTTTTTATCTTTTTTAACTAGACAAGTGAGTTATAAACAATTTCTTATTTTCAATGATGGCCTAGGAAATGTGGGTTAACTGCCTGTTCAGGGCAGAACAACAGATTTGTACATTGTCAGCTCAGGGATTTGAACTTGCAACCTTCCAGTTGCTAGTCCAATGCTCTAACCACTAGGCTACACTACCGCCCCATTGCTAGGCTACCCACTTCTCCAATCTATTTGGATATATAACAAAGAACAAACAGCAAAAGCATATACATGATCAAATTAAAAATCTTAGAATCAACTATTAAAGACTACCAGAATCCACTGGTTTCTACAATTACATTGAATGAACTACAGGAGAAAAAAAACTATCCAACCCAAAAAGGCCTGTGTTCTTGATGAAATGATAAAAAATACAGACAACAAATTCCAATTGGCAATAGTTAAACTCTTTAACATCATCCTCAGCTCTGGCATCTTCTCCAATATTTGGAATCAAGGACTGATCACACCAATCCACAAAAGTGGAAACAAATTTGACCCCAATAAACCGTGGGATATGCATCAACAGCAACCTTAGGGAAATCCTCTGCATTGTCATTAAGCAAATGTCAAATTGGCATTTTACCAAATTACCGTACGACAGACCACGTATTCACCCTGCACACCCTAATTGACACACAAACAAATCAAAACAAAGGCAAAGTCTTCTCATGCTTTGTTGATTTCACAAAAGCTTTCGACTCAATTCGCCATGAGGGCCTGCTATACAAATTGATGGAAAATGGTGTTGGGGGGAAAAACATACAACATTATAAAATCAATGTACACAAACCACAAGTGTGCGATTAAAACTGGCAACAAAAAACCCACTTATTTCCACCGTGCGGGGGGGGGGTGAGACAGTGATGCAGCTTAAGCCCCACCCTCTTCAACATACACTACCGTTCAAAAGTTTGGCGTCACTTAAAAATTGCCTTGTTTTTGAAAGAAAAGCACATTTGTTTGTCCATTAAAATAACATCAAATTGATCAAGAATACAGTGTAGACACTGTTAATGTTGTAAATGACTATTGCAGCTGGAAACAGCTGATTTTTTTATGAAATATCTACATAGGCGTACAGAGGCCCATTACCAGCAACCATTACTCCTGTGTTCCAATGGCACATTGTGTTAGCTAATCCAAGTTGATCATTTTAAAAGACTAATTCATCATTAGAAATCCCTTTTGCAATTATGTTAGCGCAGCTGAAAACTGTTGTTCTGATTAAAGAAGGAAAACATTGCCTTCTTTCGACGAGGTGAGTATCTGGAGCATCAGCATTTGTGGGTTCGATTACAGGCTCGAAATGGCCAGAAAAAAAATACTTTCTTCTGAAACTCCTCAGTCTATTCTTGTTCTGAGAAATGATGGCTATTCCATGCAAGAAATTGCCAAGAAACTGAAGATCTCATACAACGCTGTGTACCACTCCCTTCACAGAACAGCGTAAACTGGCTCTAACCTGAATAGAAAGAGGAGTGGGAGGCCCCGGTGCACAACTGAGCAAGAGGACAAGTACATTAGAGCGTCTAGTTTGAGAAACAGACGCCTCACAAGTCCTCTACTGGCAGCTTCATTAAATAGTACCTGCAAAACACCAGTCTCAACGTCAACAGTGGAGAGGCATCTCGGGGATGCTGGGCAGAGTTGCAAAGAAATACTGTCCAATTAAAATAAAAGATGAAGATGGGCAAAAGAACATAGACACTCGACAGAGGAAGATGGAAAAAAGTGTTATGGACAGATCAATCTAAGTTTGAGGTGTTCGGATCACAAAGAAGAACATTTGTGAGATGGAGAAAAAATGAAAAGATGCTGGAGGAGTGCTTGACGCAATCTGTCAAGCATGTTGGAGGCAATGTGTTGGTCTGGGGGTGCTTTGGTGGTGGTAAAGTGGGAAATTTGTACAGGGTAAAAGGGATCTTGAAGATGGAAGGCGATCACTCCATTTTGCAACACCATACCATACATACCCTGTGGTCAGCGCTTAATTGGAGCCAATTTCCTCCTACAGCAGAACAATGACCCAAAGCACAGCACCAAACTATGCAATAACTATGTCTATAATGGAGTGGCCAGCATAGTCACCGGATCTCAACCCTGTTGTGGGAACAGCTTGACCGTATGGTACGTAAGAAGGGCCCATCAAGCCAATCCAACTTGTGGGAGGTGCTTCAGGAAGTATGGGGTGAAATCTCTTCAGATTACCTCAACAAATTGACAACTAGAATGCCAAAGGTCTGCAAGGCTATAATTGCTGCATATGGAGGATTTTTTGATGAAAGCAAAGTTTGAAGGACACAATTATTATTTCAATTAAAAATCATTATTTATAACCTTGTCAACGTCTTGACTACTGTATATTTCCTATTCATTTTGCAGCTCATTTCATGTATGTTTTCATGGAAAACAAGAACATTTCTAAGTGACACCAAACCTTTGAACGGTAGTGTATATATCAACGAATTGGAGAGGACACTTGAACTGCCTGCAGCACCCAGCCTCACCCTACTAAAATCTGAAGTCAAATATCTACTGATTGCTGATGATCTGGTGCTTCTGTCCCCAACCAAGGAGGACCTACAGCTTCACCTAGATCTTCTGCACATATTCTGTCAGACCTGGGCCCTAACAGTAAATCTCCCTAAGACAAAAATAATGGTGTTCCAAAAAAGATCCAGTTGCCAGGAATACGAATAGTGTACTGCTGTACCTGGTTCGAATCCAGGCTACATCACATCCGGTTGTGATTGGGCGTCCCATAGGCTGGCGCACAACTGGTCTGGGTTTGGCCGGGGTAGGCCATCATTGTAAATAATCATTTGTTCTTAACTGACTTGCCTAGTTAAATAAAATAAATAAATAAACATCAGCGCCACCTGTAACTTCCACAAAGCTGTGAACAATCTGAGAAACAAGTCAAGAAGGGCCTTCTATGCCATCAAAAGGAACATACAATTTGACATACCAATTAGGATCTGTCTAAAATAAAGTTATTGAACCCATTCCCCTTCACGGTTGTGAGGTCTGGGGTCCGCTTACCAAACAAACTCACAAAATGGGACAAAGACCAAATTGAGACTCTGCATGCAGCATTTTGCAAAACGATCCTCTCTGTACAACGTAAAACACAAAATAATGCATGCTGAGCAGAATTAGGCTGATACCCGCTAATTATAAAAATCCAGAAAAGAGACGTTAAATTCTACAACCACCTAAAAGGAAGCAATTCCCAAACCTTCCATAACAAAGCCATCACCTACAGAGAAATGAATCTGGTGAAGAGCCCCCTAAGCAAGCTGGTCCTGGGGCTCTGTTCACAAACACAAACACAAACAGACCCCACAGATCCCCAGGACAGCAGCACAATTTGTCCCAACCAAATCATGAGAAAACAAAAAGATAATTACTTGACATTGGAAAGAATTTACAAAAAAAACAGACCAAACTAGAATTCTATTTGGCCATAAACAGAGAGTACACATTGGCAGAATACCAGACCCCTGTGACTAACCCTAAATTAAGGAAATATTTGACTATGTACAGACTCAGTGAGCATAGCCTTGCTATTGAGAAAGGCTGCCCGAAGACAGACCTGACTCTCAAGAGAATAAACATATGTTTCCCTCCCACAGAGAGAGAAATAAGTCTAGATCAAAAACATAGTGATTAAGAATAACAAGTTGTGGCCAGATATACTGCCACTTTTCAAAAAGAAAACCTTATTTATTCACAAATAAATTGAAATTGAAAAGAATGTTATTGGATTGTCAACATTGCAGAAGCAATTTTATTTTAGTTCACAATTAACATTGAGTGGCAGCTGCCAACACACTGACTCAACTCCAGCCACTTCAATAATGGGAATTGATGGGAAGGATGTAAAATATATCACTAGCCACTTTAAACAATGCTACCTAATATAATGTTTACATACCCTACATTATTCATCTCATATGTATACGTATATACTGTACTCTGTCATGTCTTGTTATGTCTGTTCCTGTCCTTTCTCTTCACTCTGTCTCTCTCTGCTGGTCTTTTTAGGTTACCTTCTCTGTCTCTCATTCTTCAGCTGTTCTACATCTCCCCTAACTAGCTCATTCACTCTTTCCCACCTGTTCTCTCTTCCCCCTCTGATTAGGTCTCTATTTCTCTCTCTGTTCCTGCTACTTTCAGTGTCTGATTCTTGTTTGTGTTTTTGATGCCAGAAGCAAGCTGTCGTCTCGTTTGCTTCCACCTTGTCCTATCCTGTCGGAGTCTGCCTGGCAGGTGCATCCTGCATTATACTAACGTTCTTTTTGTTCCATTGACTACGTTGGAAGAGGATTTATGCCATTCCTGTTTTTCATTAAAGAACTCTGTTTTCTGTTAAAACCGCTTTTGGGTCTTCACTCAAGTACATAACAGAAGAATCAGACCAAGAATGGACCCAGCGGCTCCGGACCCTTTTCACTCCGCCGTCGAGATCCAGGGAGCGATGCTAGGCAGACACGAGGAGGAATTGTCTGCTGCTCGACATGCCGTTGAGACCCTGGCCGTCCAAGTCTCCGACCTCACAAGACAGGTTCACCAACTCCACCTCGATCCACCGCCCACTTCCAGGGTTTCCGAGTCTCCGGAGCCCAGGATCAACAACCCGCCGTGTTACTCTGGGGAGCCCACTGAGTGCCGCTCATTCCTCACTCAGTGTGATGTGGTGTTCTCTCTCCAGCCCAACACTTACTCCAGGAGCGCAGCCCGCATCGCCTACGTCATTTCTCTCCTTACCGGACGGGCGCGTGAGTGGGGCACGGCAATCTGGGAGGCGAGGGCTGAGTGTATTAACCAGTATCAGGACTTTAAGGAGGAGATGATACGGGTTTTTGACCGTTCTGTTTTTGGGGAGGAGGCTTCCAGGGCCCTGTCTTCCCTATGTCAGGGGAATCGATCCATAACGGATTATTCTATTGAGTTTCGCACTCTCGCTGCCTCTAGTGACTGGAACGAGCCGGCTTTGCTCGCTCGTTTTCTGGAGGGTCTCCTTGTCGAGGTTAAGGATGAGATCCTCTCCCGGGAGGTTCCTTCCAGTCTGGACTCCTTAATAGCTCTCGCTATTCGCATAGAGCGACGGTTTGATCTTCGTCGCCGAGCTCGTGGAAAGGAGCTCGCGTTCTCCGTTGCTCCCCTCTCCACATCACTGCCACCTGCCGCATCACTGCCACCCTCCTCCGCCGGCTCGGATGCTGAGCCTATGCAGCTGGGGGTATCCGCATCTCGGCCAAGGAGAAGGAACGGAGAATCACCAATCGCCTCTGTCTCTACTGCGGCTCCGCTGGTCATTTTGTCACCTCATGTCCAGTAAAAGCCAGAGCTCATCAGTAAGAGGAGGGCTACTGGTGAGCGCAACTACTCAGGCCTCTCCTTCTGGATCACGCACTACCTTTCCGGTCCATCTCCGCTGGCCCGGTTCATCTGCTTCCTGCAGTGCCTTGATAGACTCTGGGGCGGAGGGCTGTTTTATGGACGAGACCTGGGCTCGGGAACATGACATTCCTCTCAGACAGTTAGGGAGCCCACGGCCTTGTTCGCTTTAGATGGTAGTTCTCTCCCCAAGATTCAGCGTGAGACGCTGCCTTTAACCCTCACTGTCTCTGGTAATCATAGCGAAACCATTTCTTTTTTAATTTTTCGTTCACCTTTTACACCTGTTGTTTTGGGTCATCCCTGGCTAGTGCGCCATAACCCTTCTATTAATTGGTCTAGTAATACTATCCTATCCTGGAATGTTTCTTGTCATGTGACCTGTTTAATGTCTGCTATCCCTCCTGTTTCCTCTGTCTCTTCTTCACAGGAGGAGCCTGGCGATTTGACAGGGGTGCCGGAGGAGTATCACGATCTGCGCACGGTGTTCAGTCGTTCCAAGGCCACTTCTCTCCCTCCACACCGGTCGTATGACTGTAGTATTGATCTCCTTCCGGGAACTACTCCCCCCGGGGTAGATTATACTCTCTGTCGGCTCCCGAACGTAAGGCTCTCGAGGATTATTTGTCGGTTTCGCTCGACGCCGGTACCATAGTCTCCTCCTCCTCTCCCGCCGGAGCGGGGTTTTTTTTTGTTCAGAAGAAGGACGGGTCCCTGCGCCCATGCGTGGATTATCGAGGGCTGAATGACATAACAGTTAAGAATCGTTATCCGCTTCCTCTTATGTCTTCAGCCTTCGAGATCCTGCAGGGAGCCAGGTTTTTCACCAAATTGGACCTTCGTAACGCCTACCATCTCGTGCGCATCAGGGAGGGGGACGAGTGGAAGACGGCGTTTAACACTCCGTTAGGGCACTTTGAATACCGGGTTCTTCCTTTCGGCCTCGTTAACGCTCCAGCTGTCTTTCAGGCACTAGTTAACGACGTCCTGAGAGACATGCTGAACATTTTTGTTTTCGTTTACATGGACGATATCCTGATTTTTTCACCGTCTCTCTCGATTCATGTTCAGCACGTGCGACGCGTCCTCCAGCGCCTTTTGGAGAACTGTCTTTATGTGAAGGCTGAGAAGTGCACTTTTATGCCGCCTCTGTCCCTTTTCTCGGTTCCGTTATTTCCGCTGAGGGCATTAAGATGGATCCCGCTAAGGTCCAGGCTGTCATTGATTGGCCCGTTCCTAAGTCACGCGTCGAGCTGCAGCGCTTTCTGGGCTTCGCTAATTTCTATCGTCGTTTCATCCGTAATTTCGGTCAGGTGGCAGCTCCCCTCACAGCCCTTACTTCTGTTAAGACGTGCTTTAAGTGGTCCGTTTCCGCCCAGGGAGCTTTTGATCTTCTTAAGAATCGTTTTACATCCGCACCTATTCTTGTTACACCTGACATCTCTAGTCAGTTTGTTGTTGAGGTTGACGCGTCAGAGGTGGGCGTGGGAGCCATTCTTTCTCAGCGCTCTCTCTCTGATGGCAAGGTCCATCCTTGCGCGTTTTCTCTCATCGCTTATCGCCGTCAGAACGTAACTATGATGTTGGTAATCGCGAACTGCTCGCCATCCGCTTAGCCCTAGGCGAATGGCGACAGTGGTTGAGGGGGCGACCGTTCCTTTTGTCGTTTGGACTGACCATAGGAACCTTGAGTACATCCGTTCAGCCAAACGACTTAATGCGCGTCAGGCTCGTTGGGCTCTGTTTTTCGCTCGTTTCGAGTTTGTTATTTCTTATCGTCCGGGCTCAAAAAACACCAAGCCTGATGCTTTATCTCGTCTCTTCAGTTCTTCTGAGGTCTCCACCGACCCCGAGGGGATTCTCCCTGACGGGCGTGTTGTCGGGTTGACTGTCTGGGGAATTGAGAGGCAGGTAAAGCAAGCACTCGCTCACACTCCGTCGCCGCGAGCTTGTCCTAGGAACCTTCTGTTCGTTCCCGTTCCTACTCGTCCGGCCGTTCTTCAGTGGGCCCACTCTGCCAAGTTAGCCGGCCACCCCGGCGTTCGGGTACGCTCGCTTCCATTCGCCAGCGTTTCTGGTGGCCCACTCGGGAACGTGACGCGCGTCGATTTGTCGCCGCTTGTTCGGTCTGCGCGCAGACTAAATCTGGGAACTCTCCTCCTGCCGGCCGTCTCAGACCGCTTCCCATTCCCTCTCGACCGTGGTCTCACATCGCTTTAGATTTTATCACCGGACTGCCTTCATCAGCGGGGAAGACAGTTATTCTTACGGTTGTCGATAGATTCTCTAAGGCGGCTCATTTCATTCCTCTCGCTAAGCTCCCTTCTGCTAAGGAGACGGCTCAGATCATTATCGAGAATGTTTTCCGAATTCATGGCCTTCCGTCTGACGTCGTTTCCGACAGAGGCCCGCAGTTCACGTCTCAATTTTGGAGGGAGTTTTGCCGTTTGATTGGGGCTTCCGTCAGTCTCTCGTCCGGCTTTCATCCCCAGTCTAACGGTCAAGCCGAACGGGCCAATCAGACTGTTGGTCGCATTTTACGCAGTCTTTCTTTTCGTAACCCTGCGTCTTGGTCAGAACAGCTCCCTGGGCAGAGTACGCCCACAACTCGCTTCCTCGTCTGCTACCGGTCTATCTCCTTTTCAGAGTAGCCTCGGGTACCAGCCTCCGCTGTTCTCATCTCAGCTCGCCGAGTCCTGCGTCCCCTCCGCTCAGGCTTTTGTCCAGCGTTGCGAGCGCACCTGGAAGGGGGTCAGGTCGGCACTTTGCCGTAATAGGGCGCAGACTGTGAGGGCCGCTAATAAGCGTAGGACCAAGAGTCCTAGATATTGTTGCGGTCAGAGAGTATGGCTCTCCACTCAGAACCTTCCCCTTAAGACAGCTTCTCGCAAGTTGGCCCCGCGGTTCATTGGTCCGTTCCGTATTTCTCAGGTCATTAATCCTGTCGCAGTGCGACTTCTTCTCCCGCGCTATCTTCGTCGCGTTCACCCGGTCTTCCATGTCTCCTGTGTTAAGCCCGTTCTTCGCGCCCCGCTCGTCCCTCCCCCCCCATCCTTGTCGAGGGCGCACCCATCTACAGGGTTCGTAAGATTTTGGACATGCGCCCTCGGGGCCGTGGTCATCAGTACCTAGTGGATTGGGAGGGGTACGGTCCTGAGGAGAGGAGTTGGGTTCCCTCTCGGAACGTGCTGGACCGTTCGCTGATCGATGATTTCCTCCGTTGCCGCCAGGTTTCCTCCTCGAGTGCGCCAGGAGGCGCTCGGTGAGTGGGGGGGGTACAGTCATGTCTTGTTATGTCTGTTCCTGTCCTTTCTCTTCACTCTGTCTCTCTCTGCTGGTCTTTTTAGGTTACCTTCTCTGTCTCTCATTCTTCAGCTGTTCTACATCCCTCCTAACTAGCTCATTCACTCTTTCCCACCTGTTCTCTCTTCCCCCTCTGATTAGGTCTCTATTTCTCTCTCTGTTCCTGCTACTTTCAGTGTCTGATTCTTGTTTGTGTTTTTGATGCCAGAAGCAAGCTGTCGTCTCATTTGCTTCCACCTTGTCCTATCCTGTCGGAGTCTGCCTGGCAGGTGCATCCTGCATTATACTAACGTTCTTTTTGTTCCATTGACTACGTTGGAAGAGGATTTATGCCATTCCTGTTTTTCATTAAAGAACTCTGTTTTCTGTTAAAACCGCTTTTGGGTCTTCACTCAAGTACATAACAGTACTCTATCATCTACTGCATCCTTATGTAATACATGTATCACTAGCCACTTTAACTATGCCACCTTGTTTACACACTCATCTCATATGTATATACTGTACTCGATACCATCTACTGTATCTTGCCTATGCTGCTCTGCACCATCACTCATTCATATATTTATGTACATATTCTTTATCCCCTTACACTGTGTATAAGAAATTAGTTTTGGAATTGTTAGTTAGATTACTTGTTGGTTATTACTGCATTGTCGGAACTAGAAGCACAAGCATTTCGCTACACTCGCATTAACATCTGCTAACCATGTGTATGTGACAAATAAAATATGATTTGATTTGAATTTTAATTTAGGAGCAGGTTATTAAGGTTTTTTGGAGTGCAATGTTCAACCCAGTGTCCAAGTACTGTATCTCTGTTGAAAGTTGGGATCTTCCAGCGGGACAACAACCCCAAACACACGTTAAAAAGCACCCAGGACAGCAAAGTCCAGATCCCATCTAATCCCATCTATCCCATCTAATCCCATCTAAACCCTATGGAGAGATCTGAAAATAATTTTGTCCATTTCATGTGTTCATATTTTCTATAAAAATAAAATAAAATTTAAATCTAAGTTTACAAAAATAAATATGTTCTACAATGTTGAAAATTCATTTACATGGTGTGGAGACCCAAAATGTTCTTCAATTTGAACTTCTTTTTTGAAGAAATAGGGAATTATTTAAGAAAAGTGCAAAGGTGACAATATATTTGGCAGCAACAAATGTTGCGCTATTTTCTCTCTTCTTTTCTCTCTGGCAATCACCACCAGGATGAAACACCACCCAGGGAGGCTGTTGGAACAACAGCAACTTAACACGAGCCACACTCGTAGCATAACCGCTTGCAGTTGTCTACATTGGCTGGATGGAGAGCTGCGGGTGGGTACAAGTTTGTTCAAAATGTTTCAGATTAAAGTGCAACAGTAGAGAGGATGGCCAATGGATTGGACGACACACAAATCAATGCCTGCTGTATTACTGGCAGACGACACTGAATTGTCTACTGTACAGCCACCCAAAACGTTTATACCAGGCTCTTATGAGCCAAACCTAGAAAAAAGTTGGGATGGAAGCAATTTGTCAATGGACCCCATATTCCACAAGGAATGAAACGGCTTAACAGGAACCAAGATGTGGTTGAACAAAATAGGGCAAGATTGCTAGCTTGGTCCGAGGTCTGTTTGGCATGAAAACAACCATAGAAGTACGCTATACTATACAGCACTAACAGACCTGGGAACAGGCTAAGTGATCTGATCTAGACCAGGTTACTGTAATGTGCTGTGACAACTGCTGATGTAAAATGGTTTCATACACTGAAAAAAATATAAACACAACATGTAAAGTGTTGATCCCATGGTTCATTATCTGAAATAAAAGATCCCAGAAATGTTCCATATGCAGGAATGTCCACCAGAGCTGTTGACAGATAATTTAATGTTGTTTTAGAGAATTTGGCAGTACGTCCAACCGGCCTCACAACCGCAGACCACATGTAACTACGCCAGCCCAGGACCTCCACATCCGGATTCTTCACCTGTAGGATGGTCTGAGACCAGTCAACCGGCCTCACAACCGCAGACCACATGTAACTACGCCAGCCCAGGACCTCCACATCCGGATTCTTCACCTGTAGGATGGTCTGAGACCAGTCAACCCGCCTCACAACCGCAGACCACATGTAACTACGCCAGCCCAGGACCTCCCCATCCGGATTCTTCACCTGTAGGATGGTCTGAGACCAGTCACGCGGACAGCTGAGGAGTATTTCCGTCTGTAATAAAGCCCAGCCGGGGACCTCCTCATTCTGGATTGGTTCTTCACCAGTAGGGTGGCCTATGCCTCGGGGAAAAACTCATTCTGATTGGTGGGGCCTCCCAGGCCCACCCATGGCTGCACCCCTGCCCAGTCATGTGATATCCATAGATTTCACCTAATGAATTTATTTAAATTGACTCCTTATATGACCTGTAACTCAGTAAAATCACGAAATTGTTGCAAGTTGCATCCCCATTTTGTTCTTGAGTTTATTTTTATTTTTTACAGGGACAGTGCACATTAATCAACGTTTCAGTAAAAGTGTCGGTTTTAACCAGCTGGCCAGGATTTTCCTCCACAGTCCCTGGAGGTTCTTAAAAACAATTACAATATAGACAATCATTGAGCAGTGAGCACACGCCGAGCAACATAGGACAAGCAAGACATAGTATACAGACAGAGCAACATAGGACAAGCAAGACATAGCACACAGACAGAGGGGCATAGGACAAGCAAGTGGGTGGGCATACAGACAGAGCAACCCAGGACAAGCAAGGCTGCATACAGACAGAACAACATAGGACAAGCAATTACGTAGCATACAGACAGAGCAACATAGGACAATGACCTGTAACTCAGACAAAAACATAGGACAATTGTTGCAAAGTTGCATTTACAGACAGAGTTGAGTTTATTTTTATTTTTTACACAGACAGAGCACATTAATCAAACGTTTCATACAGACAGAGCAACATAGGACAAGCAAGATTAGCATACAGACAGAGCAACATAGGACAAGCAAGACAATACAACATAGCAACATAGGACAAGCAAGATGTAGCATACAGACAGAGCAACATAGGACAAGCAAGACATAGTATACAGACAGAGCAACATAGGACAAGCAAGACATAGCATACAGACAGAGAAACATAGGACAAGCAAGATGTAGCATACAGACAGAGCAACATAGGACAAGCAAGACGTAGCATACAGACAGCAACATAGGACAAGCAAGACGTAGCATACAGACAGAGCAACATAGGACAAGCAAGACGTAGCATACAGACAGAGCAACATAGGACAAGCAAGACGTAGCATACAGACAGAGCAACATAGGACAAAAAGCAGCAAGACAAAATTCATAAAAGCAACAAAGTCTTTCCACACCTCACAAGCTACAGACAACAGACAACATGGAAAGCGGCAACACACAGCTAGGGATGATATTCACACATCTGATTGACCTTTAGCCATGTCTTCATGCATTTTGTGAAAGTGTGATATGTGGTGCAGTTATGGGTGTCTGATGGCAGTGTATTCCAGACATGGGAAGCTCTCACAGAGAAAGCGGATTTACTAAAGGTGCTTTTCCTCAAGGGAACTATACAGTCAACTCTCATGGCAGACCTTGTGGATCTGCTGCCATATGTTTGGGTTTTCTGTTTAACAAAAATACTGAGTGGAGGGGGAGCCAGGCCATTTAGGATCTTGAATACAAGACATGCGTCGGTGTACTGCACAAAACAGTGATGATGGCTATTGGGCTTCCTATCAAGCACTTTGAGAGCCTGTTTGTAGACAGACTGAATAGGTTTTACTGTTGTACAGCAAGCTTGGGCCCAACTAGTCAAGCAGTATGTTAAGTTGGGGAGTATCATAGATTTGAAGTACAGTTTTGCTACCTCTGTAGTCAAACAATTTCGTATAAATCGGAAATTAGCTAGGTTGAATTTGGTTATCTGAATTACCTTTTTCACATGCTTTTTAAAAGAGAGGTTGGAATCAAGTATGATGCCAAGGTACTTAAAACCAGATACTACCTGGGGCTTCTCCCCTGACACGTAGATATCTGGCTCAGTAGCATCTGTTGCCCTCTTTGTGAAGAACATGCAAACAGTTTTTTTCACATTGAGATGCAAACACGAGTCACTGAGCCACTTTGTAACCTGGACCATTACAGTAGTGAGTTCTTGTGCAGCTTGTTGTTTGTTCTTTGCATGCACCTATATCACTGTATCATCTGCATACATTTGAACTTCAGACCCAGTACAGACAGAAGGAAGATAATTAATGTACAGGCTGAACAGGAGGGGCCCCAGTATTGACCCTTGGGGCACGCCCACATCATAGCTACGATAGGGCGACAGCTCATTGCTCACTCTGACACACTGAGTTCTGCCTTCAAGGTATGATTTCATCCATCTCAAGGCATTGGGGGAAAAGTTGAACTTGGACAATTTTGTGATGAGAACCTCGTGGTTAACTGTATTCAAAGCCTTCCTTAGGTCCAGAAACACATCCCCAACAACGCCCCCTTTGTCCATCTTGGACTTCACATTTTCCAGAAGAAAGCAGTTGGCCGTTTCAGTGGAGTGTTTCGCTCTGAATCCAAACTGCATGGAGTGTAATGTGAAGGGGCTGTTGTTGAGGTAGGCAATCAGTTCTCTGCTACACACTTTTCAACAACCTTTGACACCACAGGTAGTATACTAATGGTCCTGTAGTTACTCACGTCAGCAGGGTCGCCCGATTTAAAGATGGCCGTTATTATGGCCGACTTTCATACCCTTGGAAACACCCCGAGACCAATAGATGTGTTGGTGACCTTGGTAATGGGGCCAATGAGTGACTCTTTGTAGTTTTTAAGAAAGGTAGAGTCCAGCCCAAACACATCTTTGGCTTTAGAGTTCTTTAGTGAGCTAATCACCTTGTTCACCCTTGACTCAGAAACCTCCCTTATGATAAAGACAGGTTGAGCGTCATTTACTAGCACTGAGCCCAAGAAACCAGTGGAGGGGTTCTGTGTCTGTACCCTGACCGAGTCAATAAAGTAGGGATTGAAAACTATTGCTATTTCGACTGCATCCTGTGTTAGATTGTTATTCACCATGATTTCTACTCTTTTTGCAATGTTACTATGGTCTTTCCCTGTTAACTTTTTTAGATTCTCCCAGATCAATTTAGAATTTCCCTTTGCTTCACCAATTATTTTAATTAAAAAGTTTGCCTTGGCCTGTCTGATTTCTTTCATCACCTTATTTCTCAACATGGTAAACCTACATCTGTCATGCTCTAATTTGGATCTTATGACTATTTTTAGAGCATCATCTCGTTCTTTCATCAGTTTCCAGATTTCTCCATTTAGCCAAGGAATAGCGCTCTCTTGGCCAGGTTTGGATTTGATTTTCTTTAGGAAACCATTTATTGTAGTCTGGATTGTGGATAGAAAAACTTGACTATCAGCTTCCACGTCTGTATAGGACAAGAGATCATTCCAGTTAATTCCCTTAATTGCGTTTTAAAAATAGTTTAATTCACTCTTAGGTATTCTTAGTTGATCCGGCTTTCTAACAGTAGAGAGGTTAAACCTGCTCTTAGACAGCTTTCTGGCTATAAGTGTCAGATTATGATCAGATAGCCCAGTAACCATATTGAATGATTTAGTCACACTCTCTGGTTTATTACTGAACACCAAATCAATCTGTCTTTTAGAGCAACAAGGCACCCTGGTTGGCTCTTTAACTAGCTGTGTAAGGTCAAAGGTATTAGTGATCCGTTTGAGTGTTTTCCGACAAAACTTGTCTTCATAATTAATGTTGAAATCTCCCATTAAGATGAACTCTTTCCCAAAATCACATTCCCTAAGCATGATATTAAACTGATCAAAAAAACAGACTTTTGGTGGAAGGTGGCCTATACATTCCAATAAGGGTAAAAGACACTTGGGGAGACAGTGTAACGTTCAGGCCAATACATTCTCGTTCATTATCACATGACCACTCAATTTGTTTACATCGGATATGTTCTTTAACGTAAATCATCAGACCCCCTCCTCTTCCTTCAGTCCTGTCTCTCCTGAAGACATTGTAGCCAGGCACAATCACAGCAGCATATGGAGAGGTTTTATGGAGCCGTGTCTCTGAGAGGCAGAGGAAGTCAAGGTTGGAGTCCATGAGTAGATGTTGAATTTGATCACTTTTTGGAATGACACTACGAATGTTCAAGTGCCCCCCTAGTAGTCCCTTGGGTTTAGCTTGTTTGTCCCAGATGACTCGAGAGTGATTGACACATTGTAAAAAGTTAAATTTCACATATGATAGAGACTTGAGTATGTTTGAAGAGTTAAAGTCCATCCTGGAGCCGGGTGAGTCGAGAGAAACCATGGGACCATAGCACTCACCCACTTCCACAGCGGCGATGAAAAGTGGACGAGGCCATCCACCGCTTTCCACTCCGGTGAGTAACGCTGTGTTAGGCCCAGGGTTGAGGCTGGCTCGGTGATGTTAGGCCCAGGGTTGAGGCTGGCTCGGTGATGGTTAGGGCCCAGGGTTGAGGCTAAGGCCCAAGGCCCAGGGTTGAGGCTGGCTGGAGGCTGGGTTTATGTTTTTAGATTAGGGGCAGTCCCGTAACTTAATTAACAATCAGGGTGAGTAACGCTCTCGGTGATGGTAGGCCCTGCACTGGATGCTGGGGGAACTAATTAAAACAACTTGGCGGTGATGTTAGGCCCAGAAGTGAGTCAGGGATCACATGATAGGCCCGAGGCTGGCTCGGTGAGTATGTTTGAAGCCCAGGGTTAAATGTCCATCCTGGAGCCGGGTGAGTCGAGAGAAACCATGGGACCATAGCACTCACCCACTTCCACAGGCTGGCGACAATAAGTGATGGAGGGTTGAGGCTGGCCATCCACCGCGGTGATGTTCCACTCCGGTGATGTTAACGCTGGCTTGGTGATGTTAGGCCCAGGGTTGAGGCTGGCTCGGTGATGTTAGGCCCAGGGTTGAGGCTGGCTCGGTGAATGTTAGGCCCAGGGTTGAGGATGGCTCGGTGAAGTTAGGCCCAGGGTTGAGGCTGGCTCGGTGATGTTAGGCCGAGGGTTTAGACTGGCTCGGTGATGTTAGGCCGAGGGTTGAGGATGGCTCGGTGATGTTAGGCCGAGGGTTGAGGCTGGCTCGGTCGGTGATGTTAGGCCCAGGGTTGAGGCTGGCTCGGTGAAGGGTTAGGCCCAGGGTTTAGGCTGGCTCGGTGAAGTTAGGCCCAGGGTTGAGGATGGCTCGGTGAAGTTAGGCCCAGGGTTGAGGCTGGCTCGGTGATGTTAGGCCGAGGGTTGAGGATGGCTCGGTGATGTTAGGCCGAGGGTTTAGGCTGGCTCTGTGATGTTGGCCCAGGGTTGAGGCTGGTGATTATTCAGAACATTATGGTATGCTGTGTACTGTCCGCTCCAGTGGAACGGTGAACCAATGTGTTTGGTGTTGGTATTCTCTGGCAGTAGATTGATGTCATCCCAGCAAAGACTCACTGAGATTATTCAGAACATTATGGTATGCAGCGGTGAACCACATAACTGACAATCATGGCAAATGTACTGGAGATAAAACACAGAATTGCGCTTTAACTCTTTGCATGAGTTACTTAGCTGGGGTCGGCGTACACCTGATGTTTTAGATAAAATTACAGCATTCGTATGAGAAGCTTCAGTATACAGTATATGTTCAGTATACATCTGATTTATTTTACTGGGCCAAAACTGCTTGAATCAACATATATTGTATTTGTATTTGTATGTTTTTTATATTTATTTATCACCCAACACTTAACCGACATCCAAAGACATGGTGACATTTATTGTTGACAACTCAAACAAATGTAAATTAAAACTAGACGCTGAAATGACGTGGGATGGAGCTGTCCATACTTAGGGAACTTTAGGAAAAAGGACCCCAGGATGTGGTTGTTAGGGGATATAACCTTGTTAAATATCAACTGCTGCTACTGCAGGTAAAATGTACATCTTATCAAAATGGAAATCAAAACATGCTCTATCAACATGACAATGATGGAACGAGGTGATGTCATATTTGATGACATCACCTAGTGTTCTATATATACTAAATATCCTACAATGTCAGGAAATACTAAGTGTCGGAACATCTGGGGTTCTTTTACAGGTTTTCTCCCTAACATTCAGAACCATGCTAGCTGCTGATTGATGTCTGCTACTGCTTCTTTTGATTATGATTATTTTAGACGTGTCCTGTGGTGTGTTATAAGTGTGAACGTCGGGGTGGGCGGGATCAGTGATAAGCGTGAACATTGAGGTGGGCGGGATCAGTGATAAGCGTGAACATTGAGGTGGGCGGGATCAGTGATAAGCGTGAACATCGAGCTGGGCGGGATCAGTGATAAGCGTGAACATCGAGGTGGGCGGGATTAGTAATAAGTGTGAACATCGGGGTGGGCGGGATCAGTGATAAGCGTGAACATCGAGGTGGGCGGGATCAGTGATAAGCGTGAACATCGAGGTGGGCGGGATCAGTGATAAGCGTGAACATCGAGGTGGGAGGGATCAGTGATAAGCGTGAACATCGAGGTGGGCGGGATCAGTGATAAGCGTGAACATCGAGGTGGGCGGGATCAGTGATAAGCGTGAACATCGAGGTGGGCGGGATCAGTGATAAGCGTGAACATCAAGGTGGGCGGGATCAGTAATAAGTGTGAACATCAAGGTGGGCGGGATCAGTGATAAGCGTGAACATCAAGGTGGGCGGGATCAGTGATAAGTGTGAACATCGAGGTGGGCGGGATTAGTAATAAGTGTGAACATCGAGGTGGGCGGGATCAGTGATAAGCGTGAACATTGAGGTGGGCGGGATCAGTGATAAACGTGAACATTGAGGTGGGCGGGATCAGTAATAAGTGTGAACATCAAGGTGGGCGGGACCAGTGATAAGCGTGAACATCGAGGTGGGCGGGATCAGTGATAAGCGTGAACATCGAGGTGGGCGGGATCAGTAATAAATGTGAACATCGGGGTGGGATCAGTGGTTGGTCTGTGTTTCGCAAAGTAAAAAACAACTTTACAATGGTGATTACGATGTAAAAATGGAAGAGCAATAACGATTTTGTTACCTTGTAGAAGAAAAATACAACTATGGGGAAAGAAACATTTGATTGATTGATTGATAGTTAGATGTAACACCTACTTGTCCTGTATCTGTATCCTGGTCCAGTAGAGAGGCTTCATGGGACAGGCTGGTTCCACAGCAGGCTTCCTGTGGGGTTTATCCCCCAAAACACCTGGAGGGGGAGGGGGAACACAGCCTGGTGGCGGTGGAGGGGGTGGAGGGCTGCAGCCTGGTAGAGAGGTTGGAGGAGGGCCGTCAAGTCCCTGGGTCTGTTTTGGGAAAGGAGGAGGAGGAGGTGGAGGAGGGAGAAGGGGGAAGAAGAGGGAGAAGAGGGAGAGGTAGCCTGTCCAGACTTATTTAGACTGATAGAAGCCAGGCCCAGTCTCTTAGGCACGTTGAGGGTGGTTTGGGGGCCCAGCCTGACACCTCCCTCCTCATCCTCAGGGGTTCTGATAAAGGTCTGACGGTCCGTCTGGACACACACGTTGTGGACGGTCCGTTGTGAGAGGTCATCTCCCGTGGATACAGCAACGTCTCGGAGGTCTCCACGACGGTGGTGCGCACCCAGCGCCAGGTCGCTCTGTAGCCGGGCCAGATTGCACTCCAGGTGGAATACACGCTCCTCATTGTCCCCTCTCACCTGGCGCAGCTGCTTTCCAAAGTCCTCCTGCAGTTAAGGTTAGGGTTGTGTTAGGGTTGTGTTGGGGTTAGGGTTGTGTTGGGGTTAGTTTTTTTTATTTTATTTCACCTTTATTCAACCAGGTAGGCTAGTTGAGAACAAGTTCTCATTTACAACTGTGACCTGGCCAAGATAAAGCATAGCAGTGTGAACAGACAACACAGAGTTACACATGGAGTAAACAATTAACAAGTCAATAACACAGTAGAAAAAAAGAGAGTCTATATACATTGTGTGCAAAAGGCATGAGGAGGGAGACGAATAATTACAATTTTGCAGATTAACACTGGAGTGATAAATGATCAGATGGTCATGTACAGGTAGAGATATTGGTGTGCAAAAGAGCAGAAAAGTAAATAAATATAAACTGTATGGGGATGAGGTAGGTAAAATTGGGTGGGCTATTTACCGATAGACTATGTACAGCTGCAGCGATCGGTTAGCTGCTCAGATAGCAGATGTTTGAAGTTGGTGAGAGAGATAAAAGTCTCCAACTCCAACAATTTTTGCAATTCGTTCCAGTCACAGGCAGCAGAGAACTGGAACGAAAGGCGGCCAAATGAGGTGTTGGCTTTAGGGATGATCAGTGAGATACACCTGCTGGAGGGCGCGTGCTACGGGTGGGTGTTGCCATCGTGACCAGTGAACTGAGATAAGGCGGAGCTTTACCTAGCATGGACTTGTAGATGACCTGGAGCCAGTGGGTCTGGCGCAGGCCAGAGGTGGATGAATATGTAGCGAGGGCCAGCCGACTGTCGCAGTGGTGGGTGGTATAAGGTGCTTTAGTAACAAACGGATGGCACTGTGATAAACTGCATCCAGTTTGATGTGTAGAGTATTGGAAGCTATTTTGTAGATGACATCGCCGAATTCGAGGATCGGTAGGATAGTCAGTTTTACTAGGGTAAGTTTGGCGGCGTGAGTGAAGGAGGCTTTGTTACGGAATAGAAAGCCGACTCTAGATTTGATTTTATATTGGAGATGTTTGATATGAGTCTGGAAGGAGAGTTTACAGTCTAGCCAGACACCTAGGTACTTATAGATGTCCACATATTCTAGGTCGGAACCATCCAGGGTGGTGATGCTAGTCGGGCGTGCGGGTGCAGGCAGCGAATGGTTGAAAAGCATGCATTTGGTTTTACTAGCGTTTAAGAGCAGTTGGAGGCCACGGATGGAGTGTTGTATGGCATTGAAGTTCGTTTGGAGGTTAGGTAGCACAGTGTCCAAGGACGGGCCGGAAGTATTCAGAATGGTGTCGTCTGCGTAGAGGTGGATCAGGGAATCGCCCGCAGCAAGAGCAACATCATTGATATATACAGAGAAAAGAGTTGGCCTGAGAATTGAGGGTTAGGGTTGTGTTAGGGTTAGGGTTAGGGTTGTGTTTGGGTTGTGTTGGGGTTAGGGTTGTGTTAGGGTTAAAGTTGTGCTGTGGTTCTGTTAGAATTGTATTATGGTTGTATTAGGGTTGCGTTATGTTTAAGGTTGTGTTAGGGTTAGGAGTGTGTTAGATTTAGGGTTGTGTTATAGTTTGGTTGTGTTAGGGTTTGGGTTGTGTTGTGTTGTGTTAGGATTGTGTTAGGGTTTGGGTTGTGTTAAGGTTGTGTTAGGGTTTGGGTTGTGTTAGGGTTGTGTTAGGAATGTTAGGTTTAGTTGTTTAGGGTTGTGTTAGGGTTTGGTTGTGTTAGGGTTGTGTTAGGGTTGTGTTAGGTTTAGGGTTGTGTTAGGGTTGTGTTAGGGTTGTTAGGTTTTGGGTTGTGTTAGGGTTGTGTTAGGGTTGTTAGGTTTTGGGTTGTGTTAGGGTTGTGTTGGGGTTGTGTTAGGGTTTGGGTTGCATTTGGGGGTTTTGTTAGGGTTTGGGTTGTGTTAGGGTTGTGTTAGGGTTGTTAGGTTTTGGGTTGTGTTAGGGTTGTGTTAGGGTTGTTAGGTTTTGGGTTGTGTTAGGGTTGTGTTGGGGTTGTGTTAGGGTTGTGTTAGGGGTTGCATTAGGGTTTTGTTAGGGTTGTTAGGTTTTGGGTTGTGTTAGGGTTGTGTTGGGGTTGTGTTGGGGTTTGGGTTGTGTTAGGAGTTGTGTTAGGTTAAGGGTTATGTTAGGTTTAGGGTTGTGTTAGGGTTGTGTTAGGAGTGTGTTAGGTTTAGGGTTGTGTTAAGGTTGTGTTAGGAGTGTGTTAGGAGTGTGTTAGGTTTAGGGTTGTGTTAGGGTTGTGTTAGGAGTGTGTTAGGTTTAGGGTTGTGTTAGGGTTGTGTTAGGAGTGTGTTAGGTTTTGGGTTGTGTTAGGGGTTTGGGTTGTGTTAGGGTTGTGTTAGGAAAACAAATGTGTTAGGTTTAGGGTTGTGTTAGGGTTGTGTTAGGGTTGTTAGGTTTTGGGTTGTGTTAGGGTTGTGTTAGGGTTGTTAGGTTTTGGGTTGTGTTAGGGTTGTGTTGGGGTTGTGTTAGGGTTTGGGTTGCATTAGGGTTTTGTTAGGGTTTGGGTTGTGTTAGGGTTGTGTTAGGGTTGTTAGGTTTTGGGTTGTGTTAGGGTTGTGTTAGGGTTGTTAGGTTTTGGGTTGTGTTAGGGTTGTGTTGGGGTTGTGTTAGGGTTTGGGTTGCATTAGGGTTTTGTTAGGGTTTGGGTTGTGTTAGGGTTGTGTTAGGGTTGTTAGGTTTTGGGTTGTGTTAGGGTTGTGTTGGGGTTGTGTTGGGGTTTGGGTTGTGTTAGGGTTGTGTTAGGAGTGTGGTAGGTTTAGGGTTGTGTTAGGGTTGTGTTAGGAGTGTGTTAGGTTAAGGGTTATGTTAGGTTTAGGGTTGTTTTGTATTTTATGTAAAGGAAGAGGAAAAACAGCTGTAGGACCTCCAGGTCTGTAAATCTGTGTCTGGGTCGCAGTTAGCAAAGGAGATGTAGTACTGTGCTCTACTGACCTGTAGTGCTGTGTTCTACTGACCTGTAGTACTGTGCTCTACTGACCTGTAGTACTGTGTTCTACTGACCTGTAGTACTGTGCTCTACTGACCTGTAGTACTGTGCTCTACTGACCTGTAGTACTGTGCTCTACTGACCTGTAGTACTGTGCTCTACTGACCTGTAGTGCTGTGCTCTACTGACCTGTAGTGCTGTGCTCTACTGACCTGTAGTACTGTGCTCTACTGACCTGTAGTGCTGTGTGCTCTACTGACCTGTAGTACTGTGCTCTACTGACCTGTAGTACTGTGCTCTACTGACCTGTCTACTGACTACTGACCTGTAGTACTGTGCTCTACTGACCTGTAGTACTGTGTGACCTGTAGTGCTGTGCTCTACTGACCTGTAGTACTGTGCTCTACTGACCTGTACTGACCTGTAGTACTGTGCTCTACTGACCTGTAGTACTGTGCTCTACTGACCTGTAGTACTGTGCTCTACTGACCTGTAGTACTGTGCTCTACTGACCTGTAGTACTGTGCTCTACTGACCTGTAGTACTGTGCTCTACTGACCTGTAGTGCTGTGCTCTACTGACCCTGTGCTCTACTGACCTGTAGTGCTGTGCTCTACTGACCTGTAGTGCTGTGCTCTACTGACCTGTAGTGCTGTGTCTACTGACCTGTAGTACTGTGCTCTACTGACCTGTAGTACTGTGCTCTACTGACCTGTGCTCTACTGACCTGTAGTACTGTGCTCTACTGACCTGTAGTACTGTGCTCTACTGACCTGTAGTACTGTGCTCTACTGACCTGTAGTACTGTGCTCTACTGACCTGTAGTGCTGTGCTCTACTGACCTGTAGTGCTGTGCTCTACTGACCTGTAGTGCTGTGCTCTACTGACCTGTAGTACTGTGCTCTACTGACCTGTGTTCTACTGACCTGTAGTACTGTGCTCTACTGACCTGTAGTACTGTGCTCTACTGACCTGTAGTACTGTGCTCTACTGACCTGTAGTACTGTGCTCTACTGACCTGTAGTACTGTGCTCTACTGACCTGTAGTACTGTGCTCTACTGACCTGTAGTACTGTGCTCTACTGACCTGTAGTGCTGCTCTACTGACCTGTAGTACTGTACTGACCTGTAGTACTGTGCTCTACTGACCTGTAGTGCTGTGCTCTACTGACCTGTAGTACTGTGCTCTACTGACCTACTGACTGACCTGTAGTACTGTGCTCTACTGACCTACCTGTAGTGCTCTACTGACCTGTAGTACTGTGTGACCTGTGTACTGTGCTCTACTGACCTGTAGTACTGTGCTCTACTGACCTGTAGTACTGTGCTCTACTGACCTGTAGTACTGTGTGACCTGTAGTCTGCTCTACTGACCTGTAGTGCTGTGCTCTACTGACCTGTAGTACTGTGCTCTACTGACCTGTAGTACTGTGCTCTACTGACCTGTAGTACTGTGCTCTACTGACCTGTAGTACCTGTGTGCTGTGCTCTACTGACCCTGTGCTCTACTGACCTGTAGTACTGTGCTCTACTACTGACCTGTAGTACTGTGCTCTACTGACCTGTAGTACTGTGCTCTACTGACCTGTAGTGCTGTGCTCTACTGACCTGTAGTACTGTGCTCTACTGACCTGTAGTACTGTGCTCTACTGACCTGTAGTACTGTGCTCTACTGACCTGTAGTGCTGTGCTCTACTGACCCTGTGCTCTACTGACCTGTACTGTGCTCTACTGACCCTGTAGTACTGTGCTCTACTGACCTGTAGTACTGTGCTCTACTGACCTGTAGTACTGTGCTCTACTGACCTGTAGTGCTGTGCTCTACTGACCTGTAGTGCTGTGCTCTACTGACCTGTAGTGCTGTGCTCTACTGACCTGTATCTTCTCCATCTCCTCGTTGCATTCTCTCTTCAGCTGCAGGAGGGCTGCCTGGTGTTCTGGAGGACAAGCAGATGAATGAAATACAAAATATACAACTGAACCACAAGGCGGCAGTAAGTCTGTATAATCAAAAAATACATTTCCATATGGTTACCATACATGTTATATGTGTTCTCCTAAAGATTCTCATGACACCTATTTATAGATGTACACTGCCAGTCAATAGTTTGGACATACCTACTCATTCAAGTGTTTTTCTTAATTTTTTTACTATTTTCTACATTGTAGAATAATAGTGAGGACATCAATTCTATGAAATAGCACATATTAACCAAAACATTGTTAAACAAATGAAATATATTTTAGATTCTTCAAAGTAGCCACTCTTTGCTTGATGACAGCTTTGCACAATCTTGTCATTCTCTCAACCAGTTCATGAGGTAGTCACCTGGAATGCATCTCAATTAACAGGTGTGCCTTGTTAATTTGTGGAATTTATTTTCTTCTTAATGCGTTTGAGCCCATATTATGGCAAGAACAGCTCAAATAAGCAAAGAGAAATTACAATCCATCATTATTTTAAGACATGACTTGGGGAGGCAGGTCAGCCTAGTGGTTAGAGCGTTGGACTAGTAACCGGAAGGTTGCAAGTTCAAATCCCCGGTACAAATCTGTTGTTCTGCCCACTGTTCCTAGGCCGTCATTAAAAATAAGAAATTGGTCTTAACTGACTTGCCTAGTTAAATAAAGGTAAAATAAAGGTCAGTCAATTTGTAAAATGTCAGGATCTTTGAAAGTTTCTTCAAGTGCTGTTACAAGAACCATCAAGTGCTCTGATGAAACTGTCTCTCATGGTTCTAACCGCTGTGTCTTTGTGAGATGCAAAGGAGGTGAATGGATGATTGTTGTGGGGGTGCTTTGCTGGTGACACTGTTTGAGTTTAGTGGCACTATCATTTGTTTTTCAACAGGACAATGAACCAACTGTGTAAAGGCTGTGTAAAGGCTATGTAAAGGCTATAGTGATGCAGATGACCTGGCCTCCACAATCACCAGACCTCAACCCAATTGAGATGGTTTGGGATGAATTGGACCGCAGAGTGAAGGGAAAGCATCCAACAAGTGCTCCTCATATGTGGGAACTCCTTCAAGACAGGTATTGTTGGACAGGCATTCCAAGTGAAGCTGGTTGAGAGAATGCCAAGAGTGTGTAAATGTGTCATCAAGGCAAAAGGTGGCTACTTTGAAGAATGTAAAATATAAAATATATTTAGATTTGTTTAACACTTTATTTTGGTTACTACATGATTACATGTGTTATTTCATAGTGTTGATGTCTTCACTATTATTTTACAATGTAGAAAATAGTACAAATAGAGAAAAACCCTTGAATGAGTAGGTGTGTCCAAACTATTGACTGGTACTGTGTATTTCTATGATAATCAGCTGGTGCCTGTGTGAGCACAAGGAGTGGCCCCTGCCAAACACACCTGATGTGTTATCGGATGGATAAGAATTTAAGAAATGAACGTAACAGTTCCTGTCACCACAGCACACACAGCCCTGTCCCAAAACAATGCCCTTGTGACATCAGTCATCTAGAGACCAGGCAGCCTTCTGCTGTGGACAATCACAGGGACAGGGTGGAGGATTGTTGACCTTCCCATTTGTATAGTATGAGTATTTACCTTCCCGTTAGACCATGGGATTTTACATTTACAACAGAGAACATTGACTCTCTCTCTCAATATCACTCTCCCTCTCTCTCTCTACCTATCCACTGTTCAGTCTCTACCTATCCACTGTTCTCTCTCTACCTATCCACTGTTCTGTCTCTACCTATCCACTGTTCTCTCTCTACCTATCCACTGTTCTGTCTCTACCTATCCACTGTTCTCTCTTACCTATCCACTGTTCTCTCTCTACCTATCCACTGTTCTGTCTCTACCTATCCACTGTTCTCTCTCTACCTATCCACTGTTCTGTCTCTACCTATCCACTGTTCTCTCTCTACCTATCCACTGTTCTCTCTCTACCTATCCACTGTTCTCTCTCTACCTATCCACTGTTCTCTCTCTACCTATCCACTGTTCTGTCTCTACCTATCCACTGTTCTCTCTCTACCTATCCACTGTTCTCTCTCTACCTATCCACTGTTCTCTCTCTACCTATCCACTGTTCTCTCTCTACCTATCCACTGTTCTCCCTCTACCTATCCACTGTTCTCTCTCTACCTATCCACTGTTCTCTCTCTACCTATCCACTGTTCTCTCTCTATTGCATACTGTCACTTTCAGACGGGGTTCATTTAATTTATATTCCAGACAATTTATGAAGTACATTGAAATTCCAATTATTTTCAATGAGGCAAATGTGAAATTGGAATGGACTGTAATAAAAATGGAATTGAACCCATAGAGCTCAGTTAGTCACAGCTAAGAGCTGGCCTGGCTGACTGCATGGGTCAAGGCCACGGGCTGAATCCTAACTTGAGACCTGTTCATAGAACTTGAATTTTCATGCAACTCTCTCTGACATCATTAAAACTGTTATATAATCAGAGGTATCTCACACACATACCTCAAGTTAGCGTAGGGTTCCACCCATAGTGGATATTTGTTTACTCTAAGTTGCTTTTTGTCCTTTGGGTCCTTACCGGCTTCTGTGTATTTCAGTCCCACTTTCTCCTCCTTAGTTGGGGGCCAGATGGCCTGCAGACGGCCTGGGGTGGACCGGTCCTCTCCATCACCTGGGGTTGACGCCCGCAACTGGTGGGCAGAGCCACAATATTTTAAAAAATTATTTCAAGACAGTCTATATTTCAGGCATTAAGCACTTAACACATAAATGAATGTCCAAGCACACTGTGAAAGTTCCTACAACATTAGTGAACTCTTCAACAACGACAAAAGAACGTTCCAACTGATTACCCCATTTACTCATATCAGACGATAGAGAGAAATTATGGTCAGATCAAGACAACATACTTTTGAATCAGTTTTCTTTTCAGGAGTCTTGAAGGTTCTCTCAAAGATCCAGGCCTTCCGCTTCACTGCATCCTGGTCCCGCCTCAGGGGCCTGGGGACGAAAAAGGCCTTGAACTCATCAAATGCCACCTCCGCCCTGGAGGGAGGCTTCTGAGGTTCCTTAGGTTCTAGAGTCTCAGAAGGTTCTGAAGATTCCGCAGGCTTTAACACAGACAGTCCTTCAGTCTTCTCTTTCTCTGTATCCTTCTCTGTCTTTTCTGTCTCTGTATCCTTCTCTGTCTCCTCTTTCACCTCCCTCACTTCCTCAAGGTCATCGCTGAATTCTTTAGACTCTTCTGATGGCTTGGACTCCTTTATCTCTTCTCCTGTAGACTCCTTCCTCTCCTCTCCTGTAGACTCCCTCATCTCCTCTCCTGTAGACTCCTTACTCTCCTCTCCTGTAGACTCCTTACTCTCCTCTCCTGTAGACTCCTTACTCTCCTCTCCTGTAGACTCCTTACTCTCCTCTCCTGTAGAATCCTTCATCTTACTGTTATCATCCTTCTCCATGTTCAGGAACTGGGAGAGCTGGTCCAAGAAAGTCCCCTGCCTCCTGCGAACCGTCTTCTGCTCTCTCCTCACAGGCTTGTTCACACCCAGGTCTGATGGTGATGGTGGTTTGATCAGGGCCACTATGTCCTGATCCGACCCTGCCGCTCCCTTCTTTAGGATCCTCAGACCACTGAAGAGGGCAGGCAGCTGGAGGGGCTTCTCCACCGGGGAACCGAGGGAGAAGGTGGCTCGGATGGAGGTGGTGCCACGGGGAGGGCCACTGGTTGGACCTGGGGTTAAGGTTGGCCCCAGGGGACTTGTTGGGTGAGAAGGCCCGGCTGTAGACTTTGCCTCTGCAGGTGCTCTCTCTATCACTTCAGAGGACGGCATAGTTTCAGAGGGACAAGACACCACCCTGTCACTCCCAGTATCGGCCTCTCCTGTCTCTACTACTGCCCCTGGCTCCTCAGTCTGTCCTGTAGTACCAACAACAGTCTCCGTTTCAGCGACTGTGTGCTGCTGCTCCTCAGAAACAGGTTCAGTCCTGATCATGGTTAGAATCACAGTTGTGTTGTTTGAAGATGGTGTTCCACTGGTGTCAGGTTTACCAGCTCTTACTGCAGAAGGGTTAGCAAGGTCTCTGGTCACGTGATGGTGTCAGGAGGTTTCTCAGCTCTTACTGCAGAAGGGTTAGCAAGGTCTCTGGTCAAATCGTCATCAGGTGTCGGTAAGTCTTGAGGTTTCTCAGCTCTTACTGCAGAAGGGTTAGCAAGGTCTCTGGTCAAATCGTCATCAGGTGTCGGTAAGTCTTGAGGTTTACCAGCTCTTACTGCAGAAGGGTTAGCAAGGTCTCTGGTCAAATCGTCATCAGGTGTCGGTAAGTCTTGAGGTTTCTCAGCTCTTACTGCAGAAGGGTTAGCAAGGTCTCTGGTCAAATCGTCATCAGGTGTCGGTAAGTCTTGAGGTTTCTCAGCTCTTGAGGTTTCTCAGCTCTTACTGCAGAAGGGTTAGCAAGGTCTCTGGTCAAATCGTGATCAGGTGTCGGTCAAAAGTCTTGTAAGTCTTGAGGTTTACCAGCTCTTACTGCAGAAGGGTTAGCAAGGTCTCTGGTCAAATCGTCATCAGGTGTCGGTAAGTCTTGAGTTTCTCAGTTTGCAGAAGGGTTAGCAAGGTCTCTTACTGCAGAAGGGTTAGCAAGGTCTCTGGTCAAATCGTCATCAGGTGTCGGTAAGTCTTGAGGTTTCTCAGCTCTTACTGCAGAAGGGTTAGCAAGGTCTCTGGTCAAATCGTCATCAGGTGTTGGTAAGTCTTGGATTTGCTTATCTTCTGTACGTGTTTCCTGTGTACTGCTGCTTGCTGGATTGGTTTCACTGTCTGTTAACCAGGTCAGTATGCTGTGCTTGTCTGTAGATTCATCTGTGTTGTTGCGAACATCCTTTGCAGTGCATTTGTCATCAGTGTTAGTGATTTCATCACTTTTTAACATATCTTGATGAATTTTGTCTGTGGATCTGTACAGACGTTGCTGGTCAGTTGTCTCTGACTGGTCTGTACTGGGACAGTCAGTGTCTATGTCCTGATTGGTGCTGCCTGTAGCACACTGTGTGTCTGTGTCTATAGGCTCCTCCCTACTGCAGTCTTCTGATGCTCCAGTGTTCCTATGTTTGTCTATGGACACTCTAAGTTCATTTTTTAAAGAATCCATTGGCTCCACATATCCTTGTAAGTGAGATGTCCTTTCTGGAATGCAGCCATCCGATTGGTCTGTTGACCCACCATATCCTTGTAAATGGGTCTTGTTATCTGCATTGTAGTCTTTTGCATCTTCCTCCTCTAAGTCCATGATGTCACTCTGTGCTTTTGGAATCCATTGAGCCAGACCTCCATTCCTGTCACAATCCACAGAACAGCTAGTCCCTGGTGGCATCCCATCGACAGACTCCAATTCCCTGCAGCCCTCTGTTCCAAATACTTCCTCTCTCTCATTGTTCCGTACAACTGTGGTGTGGGTGGTGGATTCTCCATTCTTCTGCACCACACCTACTGCACTCAAATCCCCTGCTGTCCTCTCATTTCCACTGACTTCAACAGATGTTCCATGACTGCTGTTGACGTTCCCGGGAGAAGTGTCTGTCTCTTCAGAGAGAGTCCGGAAGAACTTCAGGACCGGCGTCTCGACATCAGGCCGCTGGAACTCGGAGCGGTTGGAGTGGGTGAATATGGTGGAGTTGGAAGAGGCCTTCCCCTGAGCAGCAGCAGTGTTGCCGTTAGCATTCATGTTTACTCCATCCATGTTTGAGATCTTTATCCAGGTTTAAATCATCAAAAAATAAATCATAACATCTAATATGATTCCGTTCCAAAGCAGATCCAGTGATCGCCCCACACACCATTCACTTTAATGTACTTGAATCTGTCTCTAATCCAGGTCATGCTGTGTTAGTCCAACACAATGTGGCCATTCAGTGTTGACGGGAAGCAGTACATCCGTACACCTCCAGAAACACATTCAGCGTCTGCTCCAGAAATATTCAAACTGATTTTCCTCTTTTTTTGTAGCCACTGTAAGTCCAAAAGTTGATGGAAGTTTGAGTAGTTCCAATTCTTTGAAAAGCTGATGGTCCTCCAAAAGCTGATGGAAAATCAAAACTAGCTGATGGAAGCATCTGAAAAGTCCTCCAACTTTGAAAAGTCCTCCAAAAATGGAAGTTTGAAGTTATATTCTTTTCAAACTAGTTATATTCTTTGAAAAGTCCTCCAAAAGCTGATGGAAGTTTGAGTAGTTATATTCTTTGAAAAGTCCTCCAAAAGCTGATGGAAGTTTGAGTAGTTATATTCTTTGAAAAGTCCTCCAAAAGCTGATGGAAGTTTGGAATTTTGAAAAGTCCTCCAAAAGCTGATGGAAGTTTTATATTCTTTGAAAAGTCCTCCAAAAGCTGATGGAAGTTTGAGTAGTTATATTCTTTGAAAAGTCCTCCAAAAGCTGATGGACGTTTGAGTAGTTATATTCTTTGAAAAGTCCTCCAAAAGCTGATGGAAGTTTGAGTAGTTATATTCTTTGAAAAGTCCTCCAAAAGTCGAAGGTGTTGATGGGGATACCATATTCCACCAAAATGTTTTGTGAGGACGAAACATCAGCATGGAAAAAATAACCAGAAGTGGTAATTAGTCATGCAGTGAGTTACCAGTATTTTTTGCAACACATTCATGAGCTCTATCATTTAGCTTTAATAAAAACTCTATCACCAGTCTCATCTTCTCCTTCTCTGTTCAGATCCCCGTCTTCTGTTCAGATCCCTGTCTTCTGTTCAGAACCCACTAGCTTTTTCTCCAACTTGACTGTAGCAGACCTCATCCAGCTCTCCAGCTTTGTTACCTTCTCTCTTCACTGAAGACAGTCTGTCAGCAGCAGCCACAGTATCAAACAGTTGGTCTGGTTCTCTCCTCCACAACCGACCCTGACGCTTCTCCTCCTTCCTTCTCTAAAAAACAATCCTTCCCTGCAGTAAACTTTAGCAGTCCTCCCCTTCCAACGCTCCAGCCTCTCCTTTCCTTCCCTCTTCACTGAAGACTCTGTCCACAACAGTAGTAGCCACAGTGTTTGAAGGGAATCAGACTACACCCTAAGAGCTCCCCTTTGGAGTGGTACTCTGGTGTCCACCCAGACAACAGTACAACACAGAACACCACACCCAGATTGACGTGCTGACTGATTGTAGGTTAAACAGGGCTGATGCAGTAGGATCTGGAGTAGGATATGTACTCTGGTGAGCTATTCTATTCAACTTCCGTTGTACCCCTTCAAGCATGGCTGGATCTAACACACATCCACTTTGTTCCTCAATTCGTCGACAAAGCTTAATTAGACTGTGAAGTAGAGAGAGAATTCCTTCTCCCAGAACTCAGGAGTGGTAGCCTATTAAAAAAAGTAGATTTGGAGGTCTCCAATCCTCTTGTGAACTGACTGACCAACACAACAGTAATCAGCTGCTTGGTCAGTTCAATTTTATTGTTCAATCTTATTTACATAGAAAGTTACAGTTGTTTTCTTACATGGTAATATAAAGGTATAAAGGAGTTATGAACAGAAACGTTTTAGAGCTATGTGAAACAGACACAATCAATTACAAGGTACCTATATTATGGTAGGAATGGGAAGGTAGCCTAGCGGTTAGCGCATTGGACCAGCGACTCGAAAAGTAGCTGGTTTGAACACCAGAGATGACCAGGTGAAACATGTATATGTTGTGCACTTGCGCAAGACACACACAGTCTAATCGCTCCCGTCAGTCACTCTGGATAAGAACGTCCAAAATGTAATAGTTGTCCTTGTACTTGGAAAAAGCACCTCATTTCCATGACTCTATACATTTCCCTTCTCATACTTGTTTGATTTTCACATGCTATCGCCACGTGGTGTATTTACAGGCCAAATACATACAGTGTCAAGTATATAACTTGGGTTGAGACTTACAGTATAGCCTCTAAGGCTGCTGCCTAACCCAGACTGCTGTACTGCTGATGATTAGGCTTTAAATTACTTTTTAGTCATTTAGCAGATTGCTCTTATCCAGAGCAATTAGGGTTAAGTTCCTTTCTCAAAGGACAGATTTTTCACCTAGTCATCTCTGGGATTCGTATCAATAACCATTTGGTTGTTGGTCCAACACTGTTAACCACTAAGCTACTTTAGTTATAAGGGATTAAAATGGAAGGAAAGAGGTTTTATGGTTCAAAGTCGATGAGTCAGTGTGTGTGTGTGTGTGTGTGTGTGTGTGTGTGTGTGTGTGTGTGTGTGTGTGTGTGTGTGTGTGTGTGTGTGTGTGTGTGTGTGTTAGTAGATCTTTGACTATTGCTAAAATCTTGGTGCAGATTTGCAGGCTGTTTTAATAACCACCAAGACTCCAAACCTAACAAACATTTGTAGTCTACTACACATTACGTAGCATTTAAAGATACTTCATTAGTTACTCTAGAAACAGACATGGCCGTTGAGAGATTAACTGGGATACTTGGTGTGACCCGTATAGAGCAGGCCAACAACACCCCGCCCTGCTTAAACAGTCAGACCAGGCGCCTGTCAACGGATAGCTGCTAGAAAAGATAGCTGGTGGCTAGCAGAAATCCACACACACACACTAACTATTCATCAGTGGTGGGGTTAATGGGTTCTATCTCTCATAGCCTGGTTCCTCTCTAGGTTTCTTCCTAGGTTTTGGCCTTTCTAGGGAGTTTTTCCTAGCCAACGTGCTTCAACACCTGCATTGCTTGCTGTTTGGGGTTTTAGGCTGGGTTTCTGTACAGCACTTTGAGATATCAGCTGATGTACGAAGGGCTATATAAATAAATGTGATTTGATCTCGTTAGTTCACACAGATCACCTAAAATAATACATAAATAATACTAATGAAATAAATCCCTTTTAGATGTAATAGGATTTCCATTACTAATAGTTACTATCACTCACCACATACGAAGAGTTTCTTTCCAAAGCGCTATACACAATACGGCATCACGGCAAATCAAAAAGTTTTAGAAATTACAGCCTCAAGACTTCTTGGGTATGACGCTACAAGCTTGGCACACCTGTATTTGGGGAGATTCACCCATTCTTCTCTGCAGATCCTCTCAAGCTCTGTCATGTTGGATGAGGAGCGTCGCTGCACAGCTATTTTAGGTCTCTCCAGAGATGTTCGATCGGGTTCAAGTCGAGGCTCTGGCTGGGCCACTCAAGGACATTCAGAGGCTTGTCCCGAAGCCACTCCTGCATTGTCTTGGCTATGTGCTTAGGGGCGTTGTCCTGTTGGAAGGTGAACCTTTGCCCCAATCAGAGGTCCTGAGCGCTCTGGAGCAGGTTTTCATCAAGGATCTCTGTGTATTTTACTCAATTCGTCTTTCCCTCAATCCTAACTAGTCTCCCAGTCCCTGCCATTGAAAAACATCCCCACAGCATGATACTGCCACCACCATGCATCACCGTAGGGATGGTGCTCCAGATGTGACGCTTGGCATTCAGGCCAAAAAGTTAAATCTTGGTTTAATCGGACCAGAGAATCTGGTTTCTCATGGTCTGAGAGTCCTTTAGGTGCCCTTTGGCAAACTTCAAATGGGCTGTCATGTGCCTTTTAATGAAGACTGGCTTCCGCCTGATTGGTGGAGTGCTGCAGAGATGGTTGTCCTTCTGGAAGGTACTCCCATCTCCACAGAGGAACCCTGGAGCTCTGTCAGAGTGACCATCAGGTTCTTGGTCACCTCCCTGACTAAGGCCCTTCTCCCTCGATTGCTCAGTTTGGCCAGGCGGCCAGCTCTAGGAAGAGTCTTGGTGGTTCCAAACTTCTCCCGTTTAAGAATGATGGAGGCCACTGTGTTTTTCGGGACCTTGAATGCTACAGAATTATTTTGGTACCCTTCCCCAGATCTATGCCTCGACACAATCAATCCTGTCTCGGATCTCTACGGACAATTTTGTTGACCTCATGGCTTGGTTTATGCTCTGACATTCACTGTCAACTGTCTTATATAGACAGGTGTGTGCCTTTCCAAATGATGTCCAATCAATTGAATTCACCACAGATGGACTCCAATCAAGTTGTAGAAACATCTCAAGGATGATCAATGAAAATAGGACGCGCCGGAGCTCAATTTCGAGTCTCATAGGAAAAGGTCTGAATACTTATGTAAATAAGGTATTTCTGTTTGTAATTTTTTATAAATTAGCAAACATTCTAAAAACCTGTTTTCGCTGTGTCATTATGAGGTATTGTGATGTCATTATGGGGTATTGTGATTTCATTATGGGGTATTATGATGTCATTATAGGGTATTGTGATTTCATTATGAGGTATTGTGATGTCATTACGGGGTATTGTGATTTCATTATGGGGTATTGTGATGTCATTATAGGGTATTATGATGTCATTATAGGGTATTGTGATGTCATTATGGGGTATTGTGATGTCATTATAGGGTATTGTGATGTCATTATGAGGTATTGTGATGTCATTATAGGGTATTGTGATTTCATTATGGGGTATGATGTCATTATAGGGTATTGTGATTTCATTATAGGGTATTGTGTGGAGACAGAATTATTTGTATTTAATCCATTTTAGAATAAGGCTGTAACGTAACAACATGTGGAAAATGGAAGGGGTCGGAATACTTTCTGAAGGCTCTGTATTTGTTTGAAATCTATCACGTGATGATTTCATTTCAGAGAGACAAATAATCATGTTTTTTTGCAAAATACTGTATATCCGCCACACTCTCTGGGAAATAAGTAGTACTGCTAGGTTTTACACAGTCTAATGTAACAAATAACTTTAATAAATAACGATACAAGTCAGACATTTGTGATATCAATATCTAAAAATATATATTTTTTAAATTAATCAGTAAAGTAATATGAGATCGGGGGGCCGATTGGCCATCTGGCAATTCCGGCAAATGCCATATGGTCTTGACAATTTGGGTTGTGTTGGCTGTTGGAAATTGACACACAGGGTGCTTATAAACACAGACAGAGCACATTCTCACCTCAATCAAACCTTCCTGATTTTGGGCAGTATAAACCATGATTTGGTCAAACAATTAAGTGCATTATCCTCATGATTGCTGTAATGAAAGTGCCCCTCTGCCTGTTTCACTGGGGCCTGGTGCTGGGATGAGCCAGCCCCTCTGCCTGTTTCACTGGGGCCTGGTGCTGGGATGAGCCAGCCCCTCTGCCTGTTTCACTGGGGCCTGGTGCTGGGATGAGCCAGCCCCTCTACCTGTTTCACTGGGGCCTGGTGCTGGGATGAGCCAGCCCCTCTGCCTGTTTCACTGGGGCCTGGTGCTGGGATGAGCCAGCCCCTCTACCTGTTTCACTGGGGCCTGGTGCTGGGATGAGCCAGCCCCTCTGCCTGTTTCACTGGGGCCTGGTGCTGGGATGAGCCAGCCCCTCTGCCTGTTTCACTGGGGCCTGGTGCTGGGATGAGCCAGCCCCTCTGCCTGTTTCACTGGGGCCTGGTGCTGGGATGAGCCAGCCCCCTCTCACTGGGGCCTGTTTCAGCCCCTCTGCCTGTTTCACTGGGGCCTGGTGCTGGGATGAGCCAGCCCCTCTGCCTGTTTCACTGGGGCCTGGTGCTGGGATGAGCCAGCCCCTCTACCTGTTTTCACTGGAGCCTGGTGCTGGGATGAGCCAGCCCCTCTGCCTGTTTCACTGGGGCCTGGTGCTGGGATGAGCCAGCCCCTCTGCCTGTTTCACTGGGGCCTGGTGCTGGGATGAGCCAGCCCCTCTACCTGTTTCACTGGGGCCTGGTGCTGGGATGAGCCAGCCTGTTTCCCCTCTACCTGTTTCACTGGGGCCTGGTGCTGGGATGAGCCAAGCCCCTCTACCTGTTTCACTGGGGCCTGGTGCCGGGATGAGCCAGCCCCTCTGCCTGTTTCACTGGGGCCTGGTGCTGGGATGAGCCAGCCCCTCTGCCTGTTTCACTGGGGCCTGGTGCTGGGATGAGCCAGCCCCTCTGCCTGTTTCACTGGGGCTTGGTGCTGGGATGAGCCAGTCCCTCTGCCTGTTTCACTGGGGCTTGGTGCTGGGATGAGCCAGCCCTTCTGCCTGTTTCACTGGGGCCTGGTGCTGGGATGAGCCAGCCCCTCTGCCTGTTTCACTGGGGCTTGGTGCTGGGATGAGCCAGCCCCTCTGCCTGTTTCACTGGGGCTTGGTGCTGGGATGAGCCAGCCCCTCTGCCTGTTTCACTGGGGCCTGGTGCTGGGATGAGCCAGCCACTCTCCTCTACTCCAATGTGCTCAAGAGAAGAAAGAAAAACATTTCAAAACGCAATTGCGGGAAAAACACAGCTTTGAAAGCTTCGTCCATATGACCCTGTCTAAGAGAAGAGGATCTCATCTTTCTGTAAGTACTGTCAATATTCAGCTCAATAGACACTATTTTACAACCAAGATATTTGATATTGCTTTGCGATATGGAACAGCGCAGATGCAGAATGTGCACAAGCCAAAGTGAGGGAATATACCTATAGGTCTATAACTACTTAGAGTTAATATGTTTTGAGTTAAGCAATCATTTCTGATTTTAAAAAACACAAATGTGAAAAATTGGTGGATATAGCGTTTTGGAAATAAACTTCTTCATATGTTAACTTTTGGCATCTGTTTCCCTAAACAATGTGGGGCGGCAGGGTAGCCTAGTGGTTAGAGCATTGGACTAGTAACCGGAAGGTTGCAAGTTCAAATCCCCGAGCTGACAAGGTACAAATCTGTCGTTCTGCCCCTGAACAGGCAGTTAACCCACTGTTCCTAGGCCATCATTGAAAATAATAATTTGTTCTTAACTGACTTGCCTAGTTAGATAAAGGTTAAAAAAAAGCAAAAAAAAAGAAAATGGGGCATCAAGACACACTCCTCCAGGGGTGATATCTACCACATCATTGACACTCACTCGCAGTGGGGAGAAAGGTGAGTCTCTGATGATGTCATCTTCCAGAGGTGTGATCCTGAGGAAGTCGACGTGTTTGGGGCGGCAGTAGGACAGAGACTCTTCCACCTCTCTCTGCCAGATCTCCTCCTGTCTCCCCAGGGACTCATCTCTCTGCCAGATCTCCCCCTGTCTCCCCAGGGACTCATCTCTCTGCCAGATCTCCTCCTGTCTCCCCAGTGACTCGTCTCTCTGCCAGATCTCCCCCTGTCTCCCCAGGGACTCATCTCTCTGCCAGATCTCCCCCTGTCTCCCCAGGGACTCATCTCTCTGCCAGATCTCCTCCTTTCTCCACAGGGACTCATCTCTCTGCCAGATCTCCTCCTGTCTCCTCAGTGACTCGTCTAAAGAGAAGAGACAACCAGAACAGCAGAGTTGGTAGAAGTGTATATTTGGGGTACATTTCATATTAAATTCAGGAAGTGACTTGAAATTCAATTAATGAATGGAAAACCCCTCATAGAAACCATTCCTCTTAAACAAGGTAGATTGGTATAAGTTGGTATTGTGTAATGTGCTTAACAAGTCCAGTTCTACTACAGTAATGCTAATTGGCCAAGGTTGACACCCCCAGTTAATAATTCAACCTTCTGTAAGGCCATATCTTTCCCTAAGTTTCCTAATGCATTTCCTAATGCAAAATAATTCATACAAATGAATTCTGACTGAGTATAGTAACCAGGGCACTACAGCACCCACAATACTGTATGGTTCTATATTAAAAGTTAAGCTGTGGCGCCACCTTCAGAATTTGAAGTGGAATTGCTGCCATTCTCAGCCATGACATGAGTTCTTCATGACCTTTTGAACATCTACTCAGTAGCCCTCAGTGGTGCAAAAACTACTCAATTGTCACACTTGAGTAAAAGTAAAGATACCTTAATAGAAAAGTGAAAGTCACTCAGTAAAATACAACTTAAGTAGAAGTCTAAAGGTATTTGGTTTTAAATGTACTTAAGTATGGAAAGTAAATGTCATTTTTTTAAATATATGTTAAGCACACCAGTGGTTGGCCAGTGGCACACATCATTTACTAATAAAGCATTTGTGTTTAGAGAATCTGCCAGATCAGGCAGTAGGGATGACCAGGGATGTTCTCTTGATAAGTGCGTGAATTGGACCGTTTTCCTACCCTGCTAAACATAACAAATTTACTTTTTGGGTGTCAGGGAAAATGTATGGAGTAAAAAGTCCATTATTTTCTTTCGGAATATAGTGAAGTAAAAGTAAAAGTTGTCAAAAATATAAGTAGTGAAGTACAGATACTCAAAAAACACTACTTCAGTCGTACTTTAAAATATTTTCTACTTTACCCCACTGGTAGCCCCAGCCCATATAACAGCATGGAATTGTACTGATATTGTAACTAATCACAAGTCAAATCAGCTCATGTCCTTCATGTTAACCTGTAATGAGATGTGAATGACTGAGATACACTACATGACCAAAAGTATGTGGACATGTGCTCATCGAACGTCTCATTCCAAAATCATGGGCATTAATATGGAGTTGGCCCCTCCTTTGCTGCTATAACAGCCTCCACTCTTCTCGGAAGGCTTTCCACTAGATGTTGTAACATTGCTGTGGGGACCACAAGAGCATTAGTGAGATCGGGCACTGATATTGGGTGATTAGTCCTGGCTTGCAGTCGGTGTTTCAATTAATCCTAAAGGTGTTTGATGGGGTTGAGGTCAGGGCTCTGTGCAGGCCAGACAATTTCTTCCACACCGTTCTCCACAAACCATTTCCGTATAGGCCTCGTTTTGAGCACAGGGGCTTTGTCATGCTGAAACTGGAGAGGACCTTCCCCAAACTGTTGCCACAAAGTTGGAAGCACAGAAGTATCTATAATGTCATTGTATGCTGTAGCATTACAAATCCCCTTCACTAGAACTAAGGGGCCTAGCCCGATCCATGGAAAAACAGCCCCAGACCATTATTCCTCCTCCACCAATCTTTACAGTTGGCTCTATGCATTGGGGCAGGTAGTGTTCTCCTTGCATTCTCCAAACCCAGATTGGTCCATCGGACTGCCAGATGGTGAAGCATGATTTATCACTCCAGAGAACACGTTTCCACTGCTCCAGAGTCTAATGGCAGCAAGCTTTACACCACTCCAGCCGAGGACAGACTATTTTTACGTTCTGCGCACTTCAGCGCTCGGCGATCCCATTCTGTGAGCTTGTGTGGTCTACCACTTCACGGCTGAGCCGTTGTTGCTCCTAGACATTTCCACCTCACAATAACAGCACTTACAGTTGATCGGGGCAGCTCTAGCAGGGCTTGTTGGAAAGGTGGCATCCTATGACGTGACTGTGTGCTCGATTTTATACACCTGTCCGCAACAGTTGTGGCTGAAATAGCCGAATCCACTAATTAGAAGGGGTGTCCACATACTTTTGTATAAATATAGTGTATGTATGTGGCAGGTCGATAACAGAGCTGGTGAGGCTGTCTGGATGAAGACGTCTGGTTGGCAGGAATACCAGGGTGATGGACACTGTGTTAATTGGTCAGCTACATCGTGGGTGTGGCCAATGGCCATGTGGGAGCCAAATTCACCAGACGGCTCGTCTGCACATTGCTGTTATTCAATAGGCATCGCCCAGCCAAAGAGACAGAGAGCAGAGAGAGACACAGAGAGATAAAGAGATAACATCCTCAATTCGTCGCGTCATGGACTCTACAAGGTGTCAAAAGCATTCTACAGAGACGCTGATGTCACGACTTCCTCCGAAGTTGGCTCTCCTGCCCGTTCAGGCGGTGCTCGGCGGTCGTCGTCACCGTCCTATTAGCCACTACCGATCCCTTTTTCGTGTATCTGTTGGTTTTGTCTAATTGGTTTCACCTGTGTGTTGTTTAGTTAATTAGTGTCTGTATTTAATGTAGGTTGTCCCGCCCTTGTTTTGTGCGGGATTGTTTATTTTGTCATTTCGTTTTGTTTGTCGGTGTTTGCTGTTTGTTATTCTCCGGTTAGTCTTTATCCTGTGTTGGATATATTCACCCTGTCTGTATTTGGGTTGACCGTTGTTTATTTTGTTCACCGGAGAATAAAACTTTATATCGCTATCTGCTCTCTGCGCCTGATTCCACCCACCTTGATTAGACGTGACAGCTGAACCATGTTGACTCTAATGCTTCCCACGGTTGTGTTAAGTTGGCTGGTTGTTCTTTGGGTGGTGGACCATTCTTGATACACACGGGAAAATATTGAGCGTGGAAAAACCAGCAGGTTTGCAGTTCTTGACACAAACCGCTGTGCCTGACACCTGCTCCCTGCTACCATACCCTGTACAATGGCACTGACGTCTTTTGTATTTCCCATTCACCTCTGAATGACACACAATCCATCTCTCAATTGTATCAAGGCATAATAATCCTCCTTAAACCCGTCTCCACCCCTTCAATCGGCACTGATTGAAGTGGATTTAACAAGAGACCTCAATAAGGGATCATAGCTTTCAACTGGATTCACCTGGTCAACCCAAGTGTTTTTAATGCTTTGTATACTCAGTGTAGATCGACAGCTGCTACTTTGGCCCTGTTAGTTTTCACACGCGCAAGCAGAAGATGCCGTTACCAGTGACCACCTCTTATGCAAAAACTGTAATTCACTCCATTGCATAAAGATGGTGGCCCACAATGCACTTACTGTTTTGCTAAGTTCTCCATATTGTACATTTCTCTCCATTCCATTTAGTTATTGTATGGTCATTAGCAGAGTCTACATGATCCCAATTTTAGCTTCAATATGCCGGCAATGTTTTTTTTAACGACTCAGGGGATAGCGCTAAAACAATTACATCATATCTGAATTCTTCCACCTTTATAAACCTTTATAAACATTCGCCATTGGAGTTTATTTAAAACTTTGTGTTGTAATGACCATTTTATAACCACCATTGGACACCTGGCTTTTGACAACTATACCTAACCCTAACCCTAACTATACCTATACCTAACCCTAACTATACCTATACCTAACCCTAACTATACCTATACCTAACCCTAACTATACCTATACCTAACCCTAACTATACCTATACCTAACCCTAACTATACCTAACCCTAACTATACCTATACCTAACCCTAACTATACCTATACCTAACTATACCTATACCTAACCCTAACTATACCTAACAATACCTATAGCTAACCCTAACTATACCTATACCTAACTATACCTATACCTAACCCTAACTATACCTATACCTAACCCTAACTATACCTATACCTAACCCTAACTATACCTATACCTAACTATACCTATACCTACCTAACCTATACCCTATACCTAACCTAACTATAACTATACCTAACCCTAACTATACCTATACCTAACCCTAACTATACCTATACCTAACTATACCTAACCCTAACTATACCTATACCTAACCCTAACTATACCTATACCTAACCCTAACTATACCTATAGCTAACCCTAACTATACCTATACCTAACCCTAACTATACCTATACCTAACTATACCTATACCTATCTATACCTATACCTAACTATACCTATACCTAACTATAACTATACCTAACCCTAACTATACCTATACCTAACCCTAACTATACCTATACCTAACTATACCTAACCCTAACTATACCTAACCCTAACTATACCTAACCCTAACTATACCTAACCCTAACTATACCTAACCCTAACTATACCTAACCCTAACTATACCTATACCTAACTATACCTATACCTAACCCTAACTATACCTAACTATACCTATACCTAACTATACCTAACCCTAACTATACCTATACCTATACCTAACCCTAACTATACCTATACCTATACCTAACTATACCTATACCTAACCCTAACTATACCTATACCTAACCCTAATACCTACCCTACCTACCTACCCTACTATGCCCCTAACTATACCTAACCCTAACTATATACCTACCTATACCTACCCCTAACCTATACCTATACCTAAACCTAACTATACCTACCTATACCTAACCCTAACTATACCTATACCTAACCCTATACCTAACCCTAACTATACCTATACCTAACTATACCTATGCCTACCCTAACCCTGTAACTATACCTATACCTAACTATACCTGTACCTACCCTAACTATACCTGTGCCTAACTATACCTATACCTGTGCCTAACCCTAACATACCTAACCCTAACTATACCTACTATGCCTGGCCCTAACTATACCTAACCCTAACTATACCTATACCTAATACCTGGCCCTAACTATACCTATACCTAACCCTAGCTGGCCTACTACCTATACCTAACCCTAACTATACCTAACTATACCTAACCCTAACTATACCTAACCCTAGCTAACCCTAACTATACCTACCTATACTATACCTAACTATACCTATAGCTAACCCTAACTATACCTAACCCTAACTATACCTGGCTATACCTATACCTAACTATACCTAACCCTAACTATACCTATACCTAACTATACCTGGCCTATACCTATACCTAACCCTAACTATACCTATACCTAACCCTAACTATACCTATACCTAACTGTGCATATGCCTAACCCTAACT